>NC_044978.1:61792619-62046785 GCF_008728515.1 Papio anubis
TGCTCATCATCACTGGCCATCAGAGAAATGCAAATCAAAACCACAATGAGATACCATCTCACACCAGTTAGAATGGCGATCATTAAAAAGTCAGGAAACAACAGGTGCTGGAGAGGATGTGGAGAAATAGGAACACTTTTACACTGTTGGTGGGATTGTAAACTAGTTCAACCATTATGGAAAACAGTATGGCGATTCCTCAAGGATCTAGAACTAGATGTACCATATGACCCAGCCATCCCATTACTGGGGATATACCCAAAGGATTATAAATTATGCTGCTATAAAGACACATGCACACGTATGTTTATTGCAGCACTATTCACAATAGCAAAGACTTGGAATCAACCCAAATGTCCATCAGTGACAGATTGGATTAAGAAAATGTGGCACATATACACCATGGAATACTATGCAGCCATAAAAAAGGATGAGTTTGCGTCCTTTGTAGGGACATGGATGCAGCTGGAAACCATCATTCTTAGCAAACTATCACAAGAACAGAAAACCAAACACCGCATGTTCTCACTCATAGGTGGGAACTGAACAACGAGATCACTTGGACTCAGGAAGGGGAACATCACACACCGGGGCCTATCATGGGGAGGGGGGAGGGGGGAGGGATTGCATTGGGAGTTATACCTGATGTAAATGACGAGTTGATGGGTGCAGCAGACTAACATGGCACAAGTATACATATGTAACAAACCTGCATGTTATGCACATGTACCCTACAACTTAAAGTATAATAATAATAAATAAATTAAAAAAAAAAATTAAGTATACATACCCTTTGAATAATTCTACTTCTAGAAATCTACAGGAATACTCAAGCAGTGGAATCATGATTTTTATATAAAAAGCTAACAGTTGGATTATTTGTAATATGGAAAAATCAGAGATAACATGATATTCAACAATAGAGGAATGGCCAGCAAAACTAGATATACCACAGAATATCACATATATGTTAAAAAAATACGATTGATCTATATGAGCAGGCATAAAAGGTTTCAGATACACTGCTCAGTAAAGAATGCAAGCTGCAGAACAAAATATACACTATCATCTGATTTCTGTTAAAAATAGCATCCCCACCAGCTATATACATATGTGTTGGTTTGTGTGTGGGAATGTATGTATATGGAAAAAGGTCTGGAAGGATACATTCCAATCCATAAGAGCAGTTACACCTGGGGATGGAAGTGAGAGAAAGGGATAAGCGAAGGTATTTGCTTTTAATAACCATGCTTAGAGCTTCACCCTGTACACAGCTATTACTTTTATAAGCTTTTTTTCTTCTTAAAAAACCCAAAGAAACCTAAAGAAAACTAAAAACTGGAAATAACACAGCCATTCCTCAGTCAGGGAATGGATAAACAAATTGTGATACATGTATATGATGGAATACTACTATTCAGCAATATTAAGTACTGAACTGCCTGCACAGTAGCAGGAATGAATCTTAAATCCATTATGCTAAGTTAAAGTCAGACACAAAAATTACCTACTGTATGATTATTTATTTATTTACATTCTCAAGACACATGTGGAGTGTCTGGTTTATTCAAAGGGGCTGTCAGAGGCCTGACCACGGAGCAGGAACCAAATAGTTGGCAGCAATGGGGCTGAACAGGGCAGGGATGCCCAGGTACGAGAAGGGGGGTGTGCTGAGCAACCAGAGCAGCATTACGGCCAGGTTGAGCAGGATGACTCACTTTATATGACATCCTGGAAAAGGCAAATCATGGGGACAGAACACAGATCAGTGATTGCCAGAGGTTGGGGGTATAGAGAGGGGTTGACTATAAAGGGGAAAGAAGAATTTACTGAATGTAAATTATACCTTAATAATAATTTTTAAAAACTAAGGAAAACACAGCATTAGGATTAAATCTTTAATTTCACCAAAAAGTATAGAATAGATCCTTATTTTCATATTTTTTTAATTAAGGCAAAATTCAATGTGAAGTGTTCTGTGAGTTTTGACAAATGCATATAGCTATGTAAGCACCACCAAAATCGAAATGTAGAACAGTTCCCTCAGCACCTCCCTAAACCAACTTTTTTTCTGAGTAGTAGTCCATTCCTGGATATACCAGAATTTGTTCTGGTATTCACACCTGCTGATGGACAGTTAAGTTATTTGAGTTGTTTCCACTTTTTGGCTATTACAAATAAAGTTATTTTGTATACAGGTCTTTGTATTACATATGCTTTCAGTTCTCTTGGTTTAAAAAGACAGGAACAGACTGGTTGAATTATATGGTAGGTATATGTTTAGGTTATTAAGAAATTGCCAAACTGTCTTCCAAAGTAGTTGTACCATTTTACATTCTCAATTTATCCATTTTTTCTTTTATGAATTGTGGTTTTTTTTGTTTGTTTTGTTTTTACTGTATCTAGGAATCCCAATAGATTATCTTTAACCATAGAAAATATTGTTAATTCCACTGCTCATTAAAATAGTGTTCTATAAAGGCAGGAATTAGATTTTTAAATTAAACACTGGATGTAAGTTCCAAAAATCAGATATTTTAATATTTTAGTTCTGAACTGCTCCTAATGGTTAATATCCATCTAAACATTTTCCATTACTCAAAAAATTATAAGCCATAAGAGTTTACCATGCCTAAATTTCTATTGTTTTTACAGACAAAACACCCTTCCATTTGTTTAGGGTGTTTGTTAAGACTCAGTTACCCCTTCAAGTTAACATTCTCCTCCCAATTTCACTGGCAATCTTCTTGAGAATAATCCACACTTTATGGCTTTTACTTCCCTTACTTCCCATTTACTTTGTAAAAGAACTTTTATTACTGAGAATTTCAGCGTATACAAAAAGGGAATTGTATAATTAGTTCCCGTATAGCCATCACCACCCAGGTTTAACTATGACCAGTCCATGGCTCATCTTGTTTCACCTGTATCATCATCTTCCCTTCCTCCTGCTGAATTATTTCAAAACCAATACCAGATATTATATCATTTCATCTGTAAACACTTCAGAATGTATGTATAAAACAGAAGGAATTTAAAAGTACATATAATCATAATACCATTATCACAATATAAAGAATTATTTTCATCTGACACCCAGTCATTTGTGCTTACATTTCCTTGAATGTATGAGACTCATGAATAGATTCAGCCTCATCTATGAGATTCGTTGTCTCATAGATGTTTTTAAAACTTTGTTTGAATTAGGATCTACGAAAGGACATATATACACTTGGTTGATAATATTCAGTCTCTTGTAACTGAGTTCTCTCTTAACTTCTCTCCCTTCTCCCCAACTTCAGACCACCCTTTTCTAATTTATTTGGAGAAGAAACTGTCCTGCAGTATTTGCCAGTCTGGATTTTGCTGACTGCAACCCCTCTTCCCCAAATGGGGTCATTTAACATGCCCCCTTTTCAATGGTATTTCTTATAAATTAGTAGTTAGATCTTGAGGCCTCATCAAGCATATTTTATAGGTGGTCTGTGTGCTTCCATCAGGAACAACATATTATCTGTTGCTTTTCTGTTTGTGATATTAATAGCTGTTGATGACCATTGCCTAGATCCATTAATTCATTGAGGGACTGCAAAATGGTGATATTCCAATTCTGTGTCTTTCTTGACATTTCAATTAGACTACTTTCATAAAAAGAAGCTCTCCTTCACCTCCATTTGGTAACCTTGACATATGGTTTAGACAGGAAAGGCAGGATAAATGTCTGATTTTTCTTCATTTAACAGTTTTCACAAAAACAAGTTGATGCCCTCATATTCTCCAAAGTTGACTAGCAAGTTTCTTTTTTTTTGTTTTTAGTATCTTTATGCACTTATGAACTTATACATATCTGATGTGTTTCAATCTGTTGTAGGTATTTCCTTATAGATGTTCAACAGGGAGCCTCTTCAAGTTGAGCTCTACCATAACCCTATTAATTTTTGGAAAGCCTTCTGAATTTCTGATACGACAAGATGTTCTCAGACTTATCTTGTACATTTTCGCCCCAAGTTTGAATGAGCCAATTCTTGAGGAGTCCTGGTTCCTTTTGGTGAGAAATGTTATTTATACACCATGGCCTGGGTATTAGTGGTACTTATCATTACTGCGACGGTCACTATTGCTAGGCCTTTTCATTGGACATAGCTAGGAAATACAATAATTAAAATATTAAAAACCATATTGAGACTTCCAATTTAAGTACAGCTCTACAGGGTTCTTATTTAACTTACTCAGTATTACATTTATATTTGTTTTCCTCAAAAACTTAGTTCTTAGTGACATCAGTGTAATTAATCATTTTTAATCCCATAATATACATTGTGTAACAACTATTTCAACTGAGTAGAAAATCCTAAGGCAAGAAAATGGATTTTGTCACAGTCAAAACAGAGGACTAATGTGTATTTCAAGATTATTATATATCCACTTAGTAAATATTTAGAATAATGACTGGTATACAAAACAAGAATTCAACATTGAGCCTTTTGTAAAACTTACTCCTTCTCTTACCAGTTCTGCAAAATCTGCAGCCTCCAAGTCACTTAATGCCATGTCTAATTCCATCTATGTTAAAAAAAAAAAAAGAGAGAGTAACATAAGCATTTGACTCATATTAGTTACTTTTTTAGTAATGGCCATATAAAAAGTGCTTAATTACTATTTGAAAATTGAGTATCTTTCTCCTTTGTGTTACTTAAGAAATGTCTCAAAGTGGAACATAATGTTTTCAAGCTTTGCAATTATAAAAGTTTACTTATTTAACATATTGTTTTTAAGCTTTGCAAACATAAAACAACTTACTCATTTAACATAGCATATTTCAACTAAATCTCAATAACTGCAAAATGGTCTTCAGCATATATTCAATGCATAGTAAATTTATGAGCTTCAAAAGTTGCTTTCCAGTTTTAAGTTAGAAATTAATTTAACCCTTTTGATTTCATAGAAGAAAATGAAAATCAGTCTTAAGGTAGCCAACTTATTTTGAGTTGTTCTTGTTTCTCCAATTTTTGTATATTACTCAACGGTTGGATTCTTGAAAAATATCAACATTCTTCCCTGTCTTTCTCCTGGACACAACGTTTTGCATTCAAGGGTTGTCAATCTTTATTCCTAGATTAAAACACAAAGGCAAGTGTTCCTCTGGAATCTGGCACAGTTCAACTATCCCAGAGAGTTATCAGAAAAAAAATCTCTTACTTAGGATTTGGGTTTTGTTTTTATGGAAATTGCCTGAGCTCTGTCATGTATCACCTTTGTTCTTCTTTGAAGCATTCCAAATTTAAAAACAGAATAAATTTAATCTGAAGTTTAATCTGTAATACAAATATATATATAAATCAAAACTATTGGCAATTGAATTTTATAGCATACATGCTATTTGTGAATAAGAACCCCCCCTTTTTTTTTGAGATGGAATCTCGCTCTGTCGCCCTGGCTGGTGTGCAGTGGTGCAATGTCAGCTCACTGCGATCCGCCTCCCAGAGAATCTTTTTTTTTTTTCTTTAAAGGCCAAGGCACTCTCTGCAGGACTGTTTCACACACTAACTGTGTCTTACTGAGATGACAAAAGCTTTTGAAATATTAGTCATGCCTTTCAATGCTTTTCACACAGTATGAGTTATTACTCATTTGTGACCTACATTTTTCTGCATCTAGCAAATACTTCAGGTTCCCTTTTTTTGTGGCTATTAGTCTGTCTTGTGAAAAACCACAGGACAAAAAATTACTGATTTGTGGTATTTGATCTCAGAAACTGTTCAATGAGTTACTATTCCTGCTACTAAACTCTACAGGCTAATTAATGTACAAGATTACTATAATATATATGTTTGTTTATATTCCTTAAATGAAAATATAAAAATATCTTTTCTCTTAATTATTTCACTGTACCCTAGGAAAATATGATTGAAAAAAAAAAAAAAAAGAGGAAATTCTCAAATACCTGGGAAGAAAAACTAAAGTAAGACCTCATCATATACTAAACCTGGAACAAGTAAGTTTTTTCCAAGTTAAAAATAACTATTTAGTTTGTTTTTAAAAATAAGCAAGCAAAAATAACTATTTCCACCTAAAATTGCCAGGCATAAGTTACCCTACACACGATTTTTTTTTTTTTTTGAGATGGAGTCTCCCTCTGATGCCCAAGGTGGAGTGCCAGTGGCGCAATCTTGGCTCACTGCAAGCTCTGCCTCCTGGGTTCACGCCATTCTCCTGCCTCTGCCTCCCAAGTAGCTGGGACTACAGCGCCCACCACCACGCCCGGCTAATTTTTTGTATTTTCAGTAGAGACGGGGTTTTGCCATGTTAGCCAGGATGGTCTCGATCTCCTGACCTTGTGATCCGCCCACCTCAGCCTCCCAAAGTGCTGGGATTACAGGTGTGAGCCACCGTGACCGGCCTCACACACGTTTTAAACTAGATTTCTTTTTTGGACGTAGTTTCACTCTGGTTGCCCAGGCTGGAGTGAAATGGTGTGACCTCAGCTCACCGCAACCTCCGCCTCCCAGGTTCAAGTGATTCTCCTGCCTCAGCTTCCCACGTAGTTGGGATTATAAGCATGCACCACCACGCCCAGCTTATTTTGTATTTTTAGTAGAGACGGGGTTTCTCCATGTTGGTCATGCTGGTCTCGAACTCCCAACCTCAGGTGATCTGCCCGCTTCGGCCTCCCACAGCGGTGGGATTACTGGCATAAGCCACCACACCTGGCCTTTAACTAGATTTCTTCAGGCATTAAATTCCTTAATATTTTCTACGGGAAGATACATAGTCAATAAATCCTACTGTTTTTACTACAATGAGAAATCTCAAGAGAAATGGAATCAACCTAAGTGTTCATCAACAGATGAATGGATAAAGAAAATGTGCTATATGTACATAATGGAATACTATTCAGCCATAAAAAAGAACAAAATCCTGTCATTTATGACAATACAGATGAACCTAGAGGGCATCATGTTAAATGAAGTAAGCCAGGCACAGAAAGACAACTACCACATGATCTCACCCATATGTGGAACGTAAAAAAGCTGATATCACAGGAGAGTAGAATGGTGATTACCAAAGGCTTGGTTAGTTAGGGGAGAGGGTGAATGAGGAAATGTTGGTCAAAGGAATTACAATCACAGATAAGACGAGTCAAATTTAAAAAATATATTTAGAACAGGTAAGCTTACAGAAATGAAACTATGCAAATGATTGCCTGTGGCTGGAGGGGTAGGGAGAAAAAGAAATTGGGAGGGGAAAGAGAGAAGTAAATAATAACTACTAATGGTCACGGAATTTCTTTATTAGATGGTGAAATGTTCTAAAATTGATTGTGGTAATGGTTACGCAGCTCTATGAACAGACTAAAAATATTGGATTGTACATTTTACATGAGAAAATTCTATGGTATGTGAAATATCTCAATGAAGCCATTAAGGAAAATGAACTTAAGTTCACGTAACTACTGTTCAAGCTGAAAATTTAAAATACACTGAGTAGAGAATCTTGACTATTAAACTGCTGTGCTATACTGCCTTAAATAAGTAATTGGCAATTTAAACAGATAGGGCTTTATTGGTCTAAAACAATGAGGTTTAATAATTTACTCTCATGTCTCCAAATGTTTTAGTATACAGTGAAGGTCTTAAAAATATTTTGAACTTAAAAAAATGAAATCACAACTTACCAAAACTTATGTGGTACAGCAAAAGTGGTGTTCGGGGGAAATTTATAGCATTAAATGCATATATTAAAAAAGAAGAGAGATCTGAAATCAATAATCTAAGTTTCTATTTTAAGAAACTAAACAAAAAGCGAATTAAATCTAAAATATGCAGAAGAGCAGAAATAATAAAAAATTAGAGGAGAAATCAATGACAATGAAAACAGGAAAGCCATAGAGAAAAATCAATGAAACCAAAAGCTGGTTCTTCGAAAAAAAATCAATAAAATGTATAAGCCTCTAGCCTAACTAAGATAAAAATAGAGAGGACACAAATTACTAATAGCAGAAATGAAAGTGGGGGCATTAGTACAGAGTCCATGGACATCAAAAGGATAGGAGAAGAATACTGTAAACAACCCCATGCTCACAAATTTGATAACCTAGGTGGAATGGAAAAATTCCTTGAATGATACCAGAAGAAACAGATACTATAAATTGGTCTATACTTATTAAAGAAATTGAATCAATAACGATTTAATCAACTTGCAAAAGCAGAATGCACCAGGCCCAGATGGGTAGACTGGTGAATTCTACCAAACATTTAAATAAGAAATTATACCAATTCTCTATAATTTCTTTCAGAAGACAGAAACAGAGGGAATACTTCCTAACTCATTCTATGAGGTCAGCATTATCCTAATACTAAAACTAGACAAAGACATTATAAGAGCAAGCAAACAAACAAAAAAAGACAGACCAGTATCTTTCATGAACACAGATTCAAAAACTGCCAATAAAATATTAGCAGAGGGAATCCAACAATGTCTAAAAAGAAATATACACCACAGCCAAGGGAGATTTATTGCAGGTATGCAAGGCAGGTTTGACATTCAAAAACCAATTAATGTAATCCATCAAATCAATGGGCTTAAAAAAAATCACATGATTCTATCAATATATGCAGAAAAAGCATTTGATAAAATCCGATACCCCTTCATGATAAAAACTCTTAGTATACTAGGAATAGAGGGAAACTTCTTCATCTTGATAAAGAATATCTACAAAAAACCTAGTTAACTTCACAGTTAATGGTGAGAAATGAGATACTTCCTAAGATCAGAAAGGGGAAAGGATGTTCCCTACCACCACTCCTTTTCAACATCATACTGGGAGGCCTAGCTAATGCAATAAGGCAAGAACATGAAATAAATGATTGGGAAGGAAGAAATAAAACTGTCTTTGTTCATAGATGACATGATTGTTTACATAGAAAATCTGAAAGAATTGACACAATCTTATATATTACAATTTTCTATATTAACCTTATATACTGTATCAGTATATAAGGAATCTCTGCTTCCCGGGTTCAAGTGATTCTCCCACCTCAGCCTCCTGAGTAGCTGGGACTACAGGCATGTGCCACCACACTTGGCTTATTTTGTATTTTTTGGTAGAGGTGGGGTATCGCTATGTTGGCCAGGCTGGTCTTGAACTCCTGACCTCAAGCAATCCGCCCATCTCAGCCTCCCAAAGCACTGGGATTACAGGCACGAGTCACTGTACCCAGCATAAAAGTCAATTGCTTTCCTATATACCAGCAATGAATAAGTGGAATTTGAAATTAAAAACACAATATCACATACCTTAGCATTCCCAAAAATAAAATATACTTAGTTATAAATTTAACAAAGTATACACAATATCTATATGAGGAAAACTACCATACTCTGATAAATGAAATCCAAGGAGAACTAAACAAATGGAGAGATATTCCATGTTCAAGGATAGAAGACTCAATATTGTCAAGATATCAGTTCTTCACAACTTGATCTATGTATGCAATGCAATCCCAATCAAAATTCCAACGAGGTATTCTAAAGTTTATATGGAGAAGCAAAAGACCAAGAATAGCCAGTACAATATTGAATGACAAGAACAAAGTCTTGGGACTGATACTATCCTACTTTAAGACTTAATATAAACCTACAGTAATCAAGACATCGTATTATTGGTGAAAGAACAGATAAATACATCAATGGAACACAGAGTCCACAAATACACCCACATAAATACTGTCAACTGATCTTTGACAAAGGAACAAATACAATGTAAAAAGGAAAAACGGTCTTTTCAACAAATGGTGCTAGAACAGCTGGGCACCCATATAAAAAATATCAATCTAGACACACACCATACACCCTACACAAAAATTAACTCTAAGTGGACCATATGTCTAAATGTAAAATGCTGAACTATAAAATTCCTAGAACATGGTAGAAAATTTAGATGACATTGGGTCTGACACTAACTTTTTAGATACAACACCAAAACCACAATCCATGAAACTGATAAGCTAGACTTCATTAAACTAAAAACTATTGCTCTGCAAAATACGATGTCAATAGAATAAGATGAGCCGCAGACTGGGAGAAAATATTTGAAAAAGACACATCTGATAAAGAACCATTATCTAAAATATACAAAGACCTCTTAAAACTCCACAATAAGAACACATACAAAAAAATTTAAAAATGGTTGAGAATAGGATTAAGATGGCAGATAGGAGGCAAGACTAGTTTGCAACTCTTGCTCGAATGGACAGGGCTGCATGTGGACATTCACATCGTGAACTTTTGCTCCAAGAACTATGGCAGAAACATACCAGGAAAGCTGAGAAAATCCGTAGACCCTTTGAAGGAACTGGATCACCGCTGCAGGCTCCCTGAGATGCTGAAAAACTATGAGTCTGCTTGCTTTCTCAATGGGGAGGCTCCTGGTCTGGGGCAAGTTCTAAGCCCTGGTCACTGGCTGCCTAGAAATAGACTCGGTGCTGTTGAGGGGGCATGGTGGGAGTGAGACTGGCTTTTAGGACTGCAGGCTGTGTGGGAGAGGGGTAAGGCCCGTGACTGCCGGTTTTCCCCTACTTCCCTGGTGACCTGTATGACTCAGCAGAGGCAGCCATAATCCCCCTTAGGAATACAACTCCATTGGACTGGGAACTGCACCTCCATCCCCCACAGCAGCTGCGGCAAGCCCTGCCCAAGAAGAGTTGAAGCTCAGATAATAACAAGCTCGGGCCTATCCCTGTCTCCACCTAGTAGTATTTCTCTACCTACCCTGGTAGCCAAAGACAAAGGTCATAATCTCTTGGGAGCTCTATGGCTCTGCCCACTGCCTGAGAAACCTGAATACTTAACCAGGTGTCCCTAGGGCAAGTTTACATCCTCCCTAGATGACTGCAGCTGATGCACTCTTGAAAGTGCCACCTCCTGACTGGAGGCCAACACAAAACCAGTGCACTAAACAAAAACACAACCAGGGACACCTTACAGAGTCCACTTCACTCCATTGTTACCTGCATTGGAGCAGGTGCTGATATCCACGGCTGCAAGACCTGAAGATGGATCACATCACAGGACTCTTTGCAGACACTTCCCAGTACCAGCCTGGAGCCCGGTAGCTCTGCTGGGTGGCTAGACCCAGAAGAGCAAAAACCATCACTACAGTTCAGCTCTCAGGAAGCTCCATTCCTAGGGGAAGGGGGAGAATACCACATCAAGGGATCATCCCATGAGACAAAAGAATCTGAAGAGCAGCCCACGAATCCCAGATCTTCACTCTGACATAGTCTACCCAAATGAGAAGGAACCAGAAAAACAATTCTGGTAATATGAGAAAACAAAGTTTTTTTTTTTAACACCTTCAGAAGATCATACCAGCTCACCAACAACAGATCTAAACCAAGATGAAATCTCTGAATTGCCAGAAAAATAATTCAGAAGGTCAATTATTAAGCTAATCAAGGAGGCACCAGAGAAACATGAAGTCCAGCTTAAAGAAATGAAAAACATTATATGGGATATGAAAGGAAAATTCTTCAGTGAAACAGATAGCATAAATAAAAAACAGTCACAACTTTTGGAAATCAAGGACACACTTTGAGAAATACAAAATATACTGGAAACTCTCATAACAGAATCAAACAAGCAGAAGAAAGAACTTCAGAGCTTGAAGAAAAGGCTTTTGAATTAACCCAATCCATCAAACACAAAGAAAAAGGAATTAAAAAAAAAAAAATGAACAAAGCCTCCAAGAAGTTCGGGACTATGTTAAACGTCCAAACCTAAGAATAATTGGTGTTCCTGAGGAAGAAGAGAAATCTAAAAGTTTGGAAAACACATTTGAGGGAATTAATTGAGGAGAATTTCCCCAGCCTTGCTAGAGATCTAAACATCCAAATACATGAAGCTCAAAGAACACCTGCGAAATTCATCACAAAAAGATCATCACCTAGGCACATAGTGATCAAGTTATCTAAAGTCAAGACAAAGGAAAAATCTTAAGAGCTGTAAGACAAAAGCATCATGCAACCTATAAAGGAAAACCTATCATATTAACAGCAGAAACACAAAAAACTAGAAGGGATTGGGGTACTATTTTTAGATGCTTTAAACAAAACTATTATCAGCCAAGAATTTTGTATCCAGTGAAACGAAGCTTCGTAAATGAAGAAAAGATATAGTCTTTTCCAGACAAACAAATGCTTAAAGAACTCGAGATGATTCAAAGACTTAAACAAATCTAAGACGTGAAACCACAAAGATGCTAGAAGATAACATCGGAAAAACCCTTCTAGACATTGGCTTGGGCAAAGGCTTCATGACCAAGAACCCAAAAGCAAATGCAACAAAAACAAAGATAAACAGATGGGACTTAATTAAACTAAAAAGTTTCTGAATAGCAAAATAAATAATCAGCAGACTTAACACCCCACAGAGTGGGAGAAAATCTTCACAATCTATACATCTGACAAAGGACTAATATCCAGAATCTACAAGGAACTCAAATCAGCAAGAAAAAAACAATCCCATCAAAAAGTGGGCTGAGGAGATGAACAGACAGTTCTCAAAAGAAGATATACAAATGGCTAACCAGCATATGGAAAAATGATCAACATCATTAACGATCAGAGAAATGCAAATCAAAACCACAATGCGATACCACCTCACTCCTGCAACAATGGCCATAATAAAAAAAAAAAATAGATGCTGGTGTGGATGTGGCAAAAAGGGATCACTTTTATACTGTTGGTGGGAATGTAAACTAGTACAACCACTATGGAAAACACTGTAGAGATTCCTTAACTAAAAGTAGATCTGCTGGTTGATCCAGCAATCCCACTACTAGGTATCTACTCAGAGGAAAAGAAATCATTATATGAATAAGATATTTGCACACACGTTTATAGCTGCACAATTCACAATTGCAAAAATATGGAACCAGACGTCCATTAATCAATGAGTGGATAAAGAAAATGTGATATATATATACCATGGAACACCACTCAGCCAGAAAAAGGAACAAAATAATGGCATTTGCAGCAACCTGGATGGAATTGGAGACTATTATTCTAAGTGAGGTAACTCAGGAATGGAAAACCAAACATCGTATGTTCTCACTCATATGTGGGAGCTAAGCTATGAGGATGCAAAGGCTTAAGAATGATACATTGGACTTTAGGAACTTGGGGGAAAGAGCAGGGGGTGGCAAGAGATAAAAGACTACACATTAGGTACAGTGTACACTCCTTGCGTGGTGGGTGAACCAAAATCACAGAAATCGCCATTAAAGGGCTTATTCATGTAACCAAACACCACTTCTTCCTCAAAAACCGATTGAATTTAAAAAAATGGGCCAAAGGCCTTAACAAACAGTTCACCAAAGAAGATATTCAGAAGGCAAATAAGCACATGAAAAGATGTTCCATATCATATGGTCATCAGGGGAATGCAAATTAAAATAACAATGAGACAGAACTAGACACACAGTAGAATGACCCAAATCCAAAATACTGACAACACTAAGTACTGACAAGGATATGGAACAACAGGAACTCTCATTCATTGCTGGTAGGAATACAAAATACAGCCACTTCAGAAGACAGTTTGGTAGTTTCTTACAAAACTAAACATTCTCTTGCTGTTTGACCAAGAATTAATTGTCCAAACGTGGAAGCAACCAAGATTTTCAGCGAATGGATGAATAAACTGTGGTACATCTGAACAATGAAATACTATTCAGCGTTAAAAAGAAATGAGCTATCAAGCCGTAAAAAGACAAAGAGGAACTTAAAATATGTATTACCAAGTGAAAGAATCCAATCTGAAAAGGCTACATACTATATGATTACAACTATATAACATTTTGGAAAATGCAAAACGATGGAGGCAGTGAAAAGATCAATTGTTTCCAGCGGTTAATGGAAAGGGAGGGATGAAAAAGAGGGATAGGCAGAACACAGAGGATTTCCGGGGCTGCGAAACTACGCTGTATAATACTACAAGGATGGATCCATGTCATTATAATCTGTCTAAATCCATAGAATGTACACCACCAAGAATGAACCCTAATGTAAATGATGGACTTTGGGTTATTATGATGTGTCAATGTAGGTTCATCAATTATAACAACTGTACCCCTGTGGTGGGGGAATGTTGATAATGGAGAGGCTATGCATGTGTGATGTATGGGGGAAGGGGGCATGTGGGAAATCTATACCTTTCTCTCAATTTTACTGTGAACCTGAAACTGCAGTAAAAAATAGAATTAAAAAAAAACTTCAATTGTTATTGTTATTCAAATTTTATATTAATCAAATAGAGCTTTAGACTACTTTAGCAGAAGGTATCTAGCTCTCCTCCCAAAAGTATTGTTCTCAATCTCCTAACTGGACTACAAAATATAGAAAACAACTAAGCCAGATCCTCACTGTTTCCTGTGTATTAATTTCACCTGCTCAACTTGCCTGTGCACATCTAGAGGTTTTTCTGCATTCTGCAAAGCACGGCACAGACTTGAGGAACCGGCACAATGAACACTGATCTCCACACAGTAGTGTTAGATGTAACAAGGATAAAAGCAGCCAAAGCATTGACAAGATAAGCAACAGCTATGTTTTAAGGCAATGAATTAAAAATATATACCAGAATTCACACAGTGATTTCTCAATTTGATATTCTTTTAGGGTGAAATAAAGAAAAGCATATAAATCTTTTAAAGAAATATATGCTAAATTAACAAAAATCTCAATGAAAAAGAGGTAGCCTTCACATGCAATCTGTAAGCCCCCAATAGACAATATTTAAGAACATCTTAAACTTTTTTGAGGAAAGATAATATTTAATCTTAATGTATCTAAATTCTAAACACACTACCCCTAAAACATTAAGTACCTCTACTATCACAGAAAGAAGGGACTATATATTTTGAGGGAAGAGGTTTCTTTAATGAAGAAATTCTGACAGAGGGGCAAGAACCTAGGTAATGGCCAGGTAGAATGGCAAGCCTCAAGAGATGGTACCTTCTGACTCATGAAGTGGGCATGGGCCCTGTGGCTGAGGAAAAAAGACCCCAGAATGAGAATGGACATGAGACAGTCTTTGGAACCAGGGTCTTTCTCTTTTAAAGGTAAAGTTATCTAGTTACTTTCTATGTTTCTACCTATATTGAACACTTACATCCTTCCGTCCCTCTTCCCTCCCCCTTTCCTTTCCCCTTTCCTTCTCCTTTCCTTTTTTCTTTTCTCTTCCTTTTTTCCTGTTCTTTTTCCTTTTCCTTTTTCCTTTCCTTTCCTGAGATAGGGTCTCACCCTGTTGCCCCACTGTAGTACAGCGGTACAATCATAGCTCACTGCAACTATGATAGAGTGGGGAGCCCAACTCCTGGGCTTAAGTAATCCTTCCACTTCAGCCTACTGAGTAGCTGTAACTACAGGTGTGTGCCACCATGCTCTGCTAATGTTTAAAGTTTTTGTGGAGACAGGGTCTCCCTATGTTGTCCAGGCTGGTCTTGAACTCTTGGCCTCAAGTGATCCTCCCACCTCTGTCTCCCAAAGCATGAGGATTACAGGCATGAGCCACCATGCTCAGCCAATGCTTATATATTTTTATGAAAACATTAGGTAGAATTATATATCTCATACTTTTTAGTTTTTTATACAATTTAAGAAAATGGTAGGCCAGGTGCCATGGCTCATGCCTGTAATCCAGCACTCTAGGAGACTGAGGCAGGCAGATTGCTTGAGCTCAGGAGTTCAAGACCAGCCCGGGAAACATGGAGAAACATGGTCTCTACTAAAAATACAAAAATTAGCCAGGCATGGTGGTGTGCACGTGTAGTTCCAGCTACTTGAGGGGCTGAGGGGGGAAGAACACCCGAGCCTGCGATGTGGAGGCTGCAGTGAGTTATGATTACACCACTGCACTCCCACTCCAGCTGGGGTGACAGAGCGAGACCCTGTCTCACAAAAAAAAAAAAAAAAGAAAAGAAAAGAAAAAGGAAGGAAGGAAGGAAGGAAGGAAGGAAGGAGTAATTATTGTCCTGAAATATCAAAAGACCAGGCAGTTGATAGAGCTAAGGACAAAATAAAAACACCAGAAGGCAAAGCATCCTTTGAACATGCTCTAACACCTCATCTCCCTTCAAATAGTAATTGTATAATAATGCTCCCATAACTACAACTACAACATGCCAGGCACAATTCTAAATACTTCATGTGTAATAACTCGTAACTTTTCCATGAGGTAGGGACTATTATTTCCTCCATTTTACAGATGAGGAAACTGAACAAAGTGATTGATACATCAATTTAAATAACTATTAAACTGTCAAAAAGGCATTTATTTGATCATACACTGTAGAGTCTTATGAAGAGTAGGAACTTGAATTAAGTTTCTACTGTAACATAGCCTAGGTTTCTTCATAAGCGGAGAAGTGGCTATGGCATACTGCCTCATTTAATACTAATACAAATGCTGTAACTAAATAGATTATATGGTGGTCTACATTGATGAAAATGTCTGAAATAATCTTGTCAATCATTCAATAATAAAGTTATTCTAGGTATACAGATACAACTAAAATCATATTGATAATTCTTAACCATCATACAGTCTTACTATTGGTAGCTATCTATGGGACAAGCCAAAAGCTAATCACATATGTTCATGTAAAAAAAGATTTTGGTAGACTAGTGGACTTTGTATTTTAACTGAGAATATTGTTAGTCAATCAGGTCATCCACTTTTTTTGTACAGAAACATAATTCTAACTTGACAACCTTACATTATAAAATCAAAGTCACAAAATTCCAAAGGAAGATACACCATTTAATTACGATTTCTGAAAAGCAGTCCCAGCTTGGACAAAGCTTAAATTTAAAAGTAAGAGGAGAGAGCAAATTTCTACTTATAAAGAATAATTTCTCTTTCTGGGTTTATTACACTGGACCTCCTATTTTGTCAACCAACTGCCTCTTTAATTTTTAACCATAATTCCAAAAATAACAAAAAGTCTACGAAAAAAGAAGATGCAAGATTATAATAAGCCACCTGGTTCTGGTTCTTCTTTATGATATCTAAGATTACCTTGATTTCCAGTGGAAGAGTGAGCCACCGGACTCCAGGGAGGTTGTCTAAAAGTACTGCACTGGAAGCATCGTACTGCTGAGCACTGGGACTGGCGCTGGAATGCAGTTTCGCAGGCTGAAGTGCTCTTTGAAAGAACAAGTTAAAAAAATGATCCAAACGAGGAACATTCTCAATCTGGCAAAAGGCACTGGAGAAATAAGAGCTGTAAGTTAGAACAACATATGGAAATGGTGGTCATTTTTTGTGTACTCCTAAGGGAACTGGATCTTTCCCAACTACATAGGCTATCTTCCTCACTCCTCTCCTTTAATAGAATTGCTGCTAGAATGTTACTGACGGATTGTGTAAAGAAATTCACCCTGTCCACACTTTTTACCCTAAAACTTACTCTCAAATGTATCGAGTAGATGGTTCTATGGAAGAACCACAGGGCTAACACAAGTGACATATCTATAACAGAAAGGGCTGAAATACCCTTTTTGTAAAAAAGGTAGGTTGTTCTTACCTCTGACTATCTCTCAACCATTTACAACTCCTGAAATCTTTCAGGCAACGTGGAATGATAAAGAGATTTTGAACTTTGTAATAGAACAGATGTGGCATATCACAGCTCTTTGTGGGTAGCTATCAAAGGCAAATCACCCAACCTCTCTCTAACTTTGGTTTCCAACTCTGTAAAAATAGGGTTAATACAATCTAACTCACATGCAGAATGCCTAGAACATAACAAGCATAAGTTCTTGTTACGCTTATTATTTACTGGTAAACAGTAAGTACATAATAAGCATAAGTTATTTCCTCCCCTCGTTACTGCTGAAGGTATAATATTAAAGAACTCAAAAAACAAAATGACAGAAAAAACCGAAATACTTGGTTTTAGCCATATAAAAGTAACACAGCATTGACTGCAAGCATTTATTGGAACAGCTCGCTGAATGACAAAATAGCAGGTACATATGCTATCGGTGTATCAAAATAATATTCGCTGATTCATCCAACAAATATTTGAGTGACTACTACATTCCAGGCACTATTCTCATTGCTGGAGTTATGGCAGTAAAAATATCAAGACAAAAGACAATGAACTCCCATGAATCTTATGTTCTAATGGAGAAACACAGCAAATGAACAAATGGTAAAAAACATGAATTCGTATAAAGGACTATGCAGAAAATAGCACAATGTGAATGGGTGGTGTGACAGGTTGGCTATTTTAGGTTGAATGGTTGGAGAAGAATCTCAGAGAAAGGGCATTTGAGCTAATATTCTAACGTCAGGAAGATACAGCAAGAAGAAAAAGTACAAAAGCCCTGGGGTGGGGAAAAGCTTTGCCAGGGTGTTTGCACCCTGAGCAAAGGAGCAGAGGAGGCACGTGTGCTTTGATATCTGAAGTCAGAGGGGTAGGTAGGAGCCAGATAATAATGTAGAAAGATCACTCTAACTGCTATATGAAAATTAGTTCAAGTGGCAAGATTGAAGGGAAGGAGACCAGTTAGGAGGCTACTGAAGTGTGTGAGAGATAGCAGTGGCTGGACAGGGCAATAGTAAAGATAAAGAGAAACGGACACATTGGAGATTTTGAAGACAGACTGATGAGGACTTGCTGATGAATTAGTTGGGAATGGTGAAGGAAATTGTTACAGCTTTAATTTGGTCACAACATTAAACTGGTAGTATATAGTTAGTTTTCTGTGGCTCATAGAGATTTAACCAGCTCACAACATTAAAAAGATAATTAAGTCTCTACACTTTTTGGTCTTTTTGTAATTTTTCACAATTGGCCCTTAATATCTTTCATAATCAGAAAAAAGTTGTTATAAAAAATTATTACAAAATGTCTATTAATAACATCCTGGATTCACTGTGCTTCTTGGTTTTAAGAACTCAATGGATCTTCATATTTATTATTATAGTTTGCTCTTTAAATTCTCACTTGAAGTAGAAAAGAATTAAATTTGCTGCCATCAAAAAGATACTTTCACTATGAATGGAAGATAAATTTCAAGATGAAAGAGAAATTAAGTCCCTCTGTCCCCAGTCTACTCTAATGGAATTTGCAGGACAACTCTAATGGACTATTTTCATGTATGAAACTCATTGCAAAAATTTAATCTTTGACAATCTCTGGTTTTATGAAAACAGAAAACTTTAATTAGGGCAAAATATGGCAAAGTTTGCCTCTCTCGAGTAAACTTAAAGAGGCAGTTCATAACCACATTCTTACTCTTCATTGGTTAAAAATTTCCTTACTAGTAAAAGATAAAAGGACTATTTATGGATGCCCAGCTCTTTGTAGCTCACTCATTTGGAAAATGTCAGTAAGTAATCAGGTTTGACAGGGATGTGCCTCCTCAGTGGTTCCTCTAGAGAACACTGCACTGCAAACTAGATAATTTTCCCAGATGACACCATCACAGAAAATTCCTTCATGACGCTGTCAGAACAATAAGAACAAAGATCCACTATAGATAAACAGAGAGCTGATATCACTATGGTTTGGAAAAATGTATAAACTGCCTTTGGATTTTTGTATTGATATACTCCTAAGGCTTTAAACACAAAGATACCATTTTAGCCCTCAGAAATACAAGAACAAAAGTCACTAAGAGAAAAATCGATTTCCCATACCCAGTTTTGTGTGCTCAAATGTTAAATGTTACCTCAAATTTCTGCCTTCAGATCAAGAAGGTTAAAAAAGCAAGAAGCAGAAAAATATGCATAGCAGCACACTTTTATTAAAAAGGGAATATATTTTTATTATATAGAAAAATATATGGAAGGACACAAACAAAATCAGTCAATACTGTCTCTACTGTATGTCTTTTTAAAATAATACTGCATAAATTTTTTACTAAAGAATTTTTTTTGAGAAAGAACCATCATATTTCAGGATAGGGAATTTAATGGTCTTACAAGCAAAAAAACCCACAAAAATATATTTTAAGTCTTTCTCTTTTCTGTATCTGTTATGAAGAAATACTCTTACATTTGACCCTACAGAAATACATCAAATCAGAATACAGTTGTGGTTGTGTCACTAATTCACTAAGAAATTTCACTAAAGTCATATATGAGACCAAAAACAAAACAAAACAAACAAACAAAAAAGGAATCAAATGAAAAACTGCCTACTGTTGTAACATAAAAGCCAGTAATAAAAGATGAGAAAATAAGAAGAGGAAGGAGAAAAAGAAGGAGGTGGAAGAATAAGGAAAGAGAAAGGAGGAAGGAAGAGGAGAAGGAAGAGGAAGGAAGAGGAGGAGGAAAGAGGGAAGGAGGAGAAAGAGGAGACAAATAACTAACCTGTCAAGCAAGAAATGGTCTGAAATGCAAAAGGTGACTTAGAATCATGTAATTAAAACTTGAGAGTCAATTTGAAGAAGTACTTACCTATCTAAAGAACCATACATAAATTTTAAGGTTTGGACGACATTTTCTATCATGTTCCTTAGCCGAGGAAGAGGAACTCTAAAAAAGTAAAATTACACGTATTAATTTACAGCATAATCAAATGACATTTATCTAAAAGAAGCAGATCATCCTTGAGTCAACTCTGAGTAAAGCTGTATAAAATGGTCGCTTTCAATGACCATTGATCACTTTATTCTAGATTTAGTTCCAGCATGAATCTAACAGGGACTTTATAACACCATTTATTTGCAAATCATGTGACTCTCTCTAAAGTTCAGTTTCTTCATCTGTAAAATGAGGCCAATAGTCACCAAGCCCTTCTCAGATTGATTCTGAGGATTAAATGAAATTAATGCAAATAAACTAGTTTTTACAAGACCTGGGCCCACAAAAAAAAAAAAGCTAAATTCTTGACACTTTTTAGTATTACCCACATATCAACTGGGCCTCCAAATCCTGTGACAAAAACACACTCTTAATTGAAATGGAGAATGGGAAGAAAGTAGGAGAAAGGAAATAAAGAAATGGACTTATATTTTCTCATTGAAGCCTTATAAGAATTTTACAAGGTAGTTCTTATTATTCCCATTATGCCAGTGAGTAAACAGAAGTCCAAGAAGTTACATAATTTCTGCAAGGGTAGAAAGGGAGTAGAGCCTGCTGGTGAGCACTCATCTTCTTAGACCCAAAGTTATTCTCCCACTACCCCACACTGTCCTCCTGGTTAGGTTTCCGCTATTCACTGCAGCCATCACGGGAATGTTATCTTCCCATCTGAAAACACATATCCCTCGATCATGTGCCCCACCCTAAATTCTGTGGGACAGCACTTTTCTTACCCTGCTTATAAAAGGCATAGAGGTGAGGAGGGAAACACGCAGTCTATGGCACTGAAATGGATGAGGAGAAAATCCCAGGCCTTTGAGTTAAATTACAAAGCACGTGCAAAATGTTGGTGATATGAAGACATGTAAGTTGACACTGAAGAGGTGCTTGTGCGTGATCTCTCAATACTCTATTTCCAAGTTTGAATAAATGAGAATAATACTACCTATCTTTTAGTTAGGTGAAATGAGATGGAAGAGGGAAAATAATCTGGAACAGAAGGTTGGTGTGAGCATTTAAGAGAAGGGTAAAGAGATGGCTCAAGCTTACTTTTCAGTGGAAGCTCAGGAAAGAGAATAAAGGGGATCTTCAAATTAATTCTAACTTATCAAGCCAATTTCTTTAGTATAGGAATGACATAAATATTTAGGGAAGATGGCCTCCCTTCCCCCACCCTGATTAATAAAGATTAAGAAACTGGCTAGAGCATCCCTCATGTGGCACAACCTTGGTCCAGAGTTCAGCAGTGACAGTCCTTTGTTGGCTTCAAGATACAACCTCACCTGGAAACTGTCTCTGCTTAGCTGATTCGGCTGGTGTTATCAGAGTGTGGTTGAACAGCCTTTGCTCAGTTCTTTAGCCAGGTCTGCCTTTCCTCTCTCTAACTGCCTATGCTACCTTTATCTCACCACTGTATTTTCTTTCTTCTCTTTTGCCTTTTGGGCTGATATAAAAGTCTTAAAGAGACATGTTTTACTCTGCTGCTACATACTAAATCACCTCATTCTGGATGTTCTCCAATCCCTGTAAACCCAAAATTTATTTCTTTTCTTTTCTTTTTTTTTTTTTGAGACATTGTCTTGCTCTGTCACCCAGGCTGGAGTACAGTGGCAGCATCACAGCTAACTGCAACCTCCGCCTCCAAGGCCCATGCAATCCTCCCACCTCAGTCACCCAAGTAGCTGGGACTACGGATGCATGCCACCGTGCCTGGCTAATTTTTGCATTTTCTGTAGAGACAGGGTTTCACTATGTTACCTACGCTGGTCTTGAACTCCTGAGCTCAAGGAATCCACTAGCCTTGGCCTCCCAAAGTGCTAGGATTACAGGTGTGAGCCACTGCCTGGCTGTAGACCCATACTTTCTAAACAACTCTTTTGTTCCTCATAATCCAAACCCACAGGGCAGTCTCTGAGAAGGGTTCAGTATCCTATTTTAGACAGAAAAACACACATTTTTCTCTTGTGTGGCTGGTTAAAGAGTGCCCTCATCTAGTATATGTCACAGCGCCATTATCCCCCATGTTAAAAGATTTGAACCCCACATTTATGATAGATTATATTTCTTTCTGTCCAAAATTAAAGTTACTTTCAAAATATAATCATTTTGATATTTTTCACTGTAGCCATCTTTGGAATTCCTGTTGTGATGGTAAAATAGGTCCACAAATTCTTTGATACTCTTCCCCTCAAGAAGTGAGGCTTAATTCCTCTCCCCATGAGTGTGGGCTGAGCTTAGTAACTCAATTCTGACAAACAGAATGGTGGAAATGACAAATATTGTGGAAATGGCAGTGTGTCACTTCTAGGGTTAAGACATAAAAGGTCTTGTAGCATCCCCCCTTTCTGTGTTTTGGCTCGCCACTTTGGAGGAAGCCAGTTGACACGTTATGAGGACACCCAAGCAGCTACATGGAGAGGTCCACGTGGCAAGAAACTAGGCTTCTTATCAATGGCCATGTGTATAAGCCACGTTGGAAGCAGATTCTCCAGCTCCAGTTAAAGCCTTCAGATAAGTCTATCCCTGGCCAACACTGGATTGTAACCTCAAGAAAAGACCTTGAGGCAGAACTACCTGCTAGGTTACTCCTGGATTCCTGAACCACAAAAATACCTCTGTGTTAATAAATGTTTACTATTTAAGTTTAAATTACCCCTATGTTTTGGGGAACGATTTGTTACACAGCAATAAAAAATGAATACACTGCTATATAATGAAGGAAATCTGGTTAACAAAATCATTAGTAATAAAAAATAGTCATATTCACGTTCAGATTGGCTAGATAATGCATCTTTCTGGTACATCTTTTTCTTTCTTGGGAAGCTTGAAGCAACACCAAGAGAAAATTTATCTCAACTGGTATTCTCTAAAGTTGTATCCATCACATACTATAGTATTTGCTTTGATATTTGATTCCTATTTTGTAGACCATATGCTATGATTCTACAGACCAAAGGGGAAAACTAAAGTGTGTTTAATTACTTAATAAAAGTTGTCCGAATACCTTTTAAAGTAGGCAAAAGTCTAAATTACAAGTTTTAAAAACCATTGAACAGGAACATAATACTATTATAATAGTAGTTAAGTTCATCTCCTTAGGGCCATTCTCCATACTTGTAGTCTATTTCTCCCTTGATTTTCAATGTCCTATGACATTAGGGAAACAATGTTGTAGAAAGAATTCAGACAGACCCTCAATCAATTTCCAATCCTGCCTCTTGTTGACTATGCGAGCTTTGGCAAGTTATTGAACCCTCTTTTGATTTTACTTTCCTCATATACAAAATGGAACCAGTAATCACTAAGTATGTCTGGAAGTGATTTTGAAGATTAAATGAGTTTAATAAATGTAAAGTACCTAATGCAGTCCCTGGAGCACAAGGTCAGTTTATTATAAATGTCAATCCTGCTTTTACCTCCAACTATTAAATGTATACTTCAAAATACTCACAAAAAAGTTAAGAGGGAGACCATGATAATATATGATGTACCATTAGAGAAGTCACTTTAGAGTTACATATACCTTATTTTGTCAAAGATGCTCAAATCAGGGCAAAATACCCTTCTGCTGACCCTTAATTCTCCAAAATCTGGTCCAACAGTAAAAAACTGTAAATGTGCAAAATCCAAATCACAATATTGTCAAAAATTTTAGCAGAGGCAGAGCTCATCTGTCAGCCACCTCTCTACTGACCACAAAAGAAGCAAGTGTATTGACAGCCCCCCCGCTTACGAACTGGCCCAGCTGAGACTCCATGGCACCTTTCTGCATTATTCATACCAAATGAACACAGGTAACTATTTTTCTAGCGCAATCGATCTTTAAACTGTAAAACTGTTCAAGGAGTTTGTCTTTTGACAAAAATGTAATAATTTTAACAAAAGAAATATAATATTATTTTGAAATGATTTTAAGGTAAGCAAAAACCTCAACTTACTCTTCAGCAGGCAGGCCAATTAGCAACAACTTGTGAGATTCTTTCCAATAAGCCACGTGAATTTGTTTTCCATTTAAAAGGAGGGATGAGCTAAGAAACAATAAATTCAAAATAAGATAAAAATATCTTTAAATGTCATAAAATTATAAGTATAATTCATAAAAGATTGCATATGGTATGATTTAAGAACTGCATACTTAACAAGTAGATTCCTTTTCATATACCTGCGTGCAAAAAACGCAAGGAATTATATGACAGTAAAAATACACTGCAACATATTGAAAAAAAAAAAGCAAAACAGAAAACTCTAGGCCAGGCTGGGTGTGGTGGCTCACACCTATGATCCCAGCACTTTGGGAGACCAAGGCAGGTGGATCTCTTGAGGTCACGAGTTCGAGAACAGCCTGGTCAACATTGCAAAACCCTGTCTCTACTACAAACACAAAAGACAGCCTGGTGTGGTGGTACATGCCTGTGATCCCGGCTACTCGGGAGGCTGAGGTACAAGAAGTGCTTCAACCTGGGAGGTGGAGGTTGCAGTGAGCCAAGATTGTGCCACTGCACTCCAGCCTAGGTGACACAGTGAGACTATGTCTCAAAAAGAGAAAAAAGAAAACTCTAGGCCAAACAAAAGTAGACCCATTATAGAAAAAAAAAAAAAAAAGTTGAAATTCTCTTGCTAACATTAAGCATAATATAAATTTTTTTTTCCAAAAGAAAGCTTCAAAACGGGGTGCAGTGGATCATACCTATAATCCCAGCACTTAAGGGAAGCTAAAGTGGGAAGATCACTTAAGCCCAGAAGTTTGAGACCACCCTGGGGAACAAAGTAAGACCCCATTTCTAAAAAAAATAATAAAAAATTAGCTGGGCATAGTGGAGTGGTCCTGTAGTCTTAGCTACTTGGGATGGGGACTGAGATGGGAGGATCACTTGAGGCTGGGAGGTCAAGGCTGTGGTGAGCCATGACTGCACTCCAGCATGGGTGACAAAGCAAGGCCCTGTCTCAATTAAAAAAAAAAAAAAAAAGAAAGCTTCATCTCAGTTGGTTAATTTAACAAATATTTTGTGACTGCCTATTTATGAAGATGATTTGCTAAAGAAAGGAAGATGTAGTCCCAGCTGAGATGACAATCAGTATGGGACACAAATATATAAACATGTAAACAAAATGTAAGTCAGATTTAAATGTGTTCTCAAGGAAACTTTTGGCGTGATGAATATATTCATTGTGTTGATAGTTTCAGGGTATACACCTATGTGAAAACTAATCAAATTGTACATTTTACATATGTTCAGTTTACTTCATTATACTTCAGTGAAGTTTTAAAAATTTAAATATGTTCTAAAAAGAGATACAATAACGAACTATGATAATATAGAGAACTTTGTGTAGAATTTTAAATATAAATCATTAAATGAATTTTTCCACACAGAACATTACTTTTGTCTTAATACATTTTAGAAATGCATACACTTTTAGACAAATATTAGACTCTTGTAGTATACTAATATTACTATAGTTTAAAAAGTGTGTATGCAACAAAAGATACACACATTGCTAAGGAACCCCTAATTTCCATATTTATTACCTTCTCAAAAAAGTTTTTCTAGCTGTATTTACTGCTTTCCACATTTAACCCATATCTCATGGTTAATAACAAAATCTAAATATTAGGTAAAATAACATCTATTCTTTACAGTAGAAAAAACGAAGACAAAAAAAACCAAAAAAACAAAAAACAAAAAAACCAAAAAAACAAAAAACAAAAAAACCAAAAAAACCCCCAAAACACCGCACAGAGAAACAAATTTTCTTTCTAATAAGACTGTAAAGGAGGAATGCACACCTTATGCTAAATGAAATGCATCTCCTATGCTAAATGAAAGAAGCCAGTCACAAATAGCCACACATTATATGATTCCATTCATATGTAATGTCCAGAACAGGGATATCTATAGGAATGGAAAGTAGATTAGCAGTTGCCCAGGTGTTGGGCTGGCTGAGCTAAAGGGTATAGGATTTCTTTCTGACGTGAGAAAAATGTTTTAAAATTGACTTTGATGAGGGTTGCATATATCTGTGAATACACCAAAAAGCATTTACTTGTACACTTTAAAATTTGTTATTTGTATATATTTAGGGGGTACAAGTACAGTTGTAATAGATGGATATTGCATGGTGGTGAAGTTTGGGCTTTTAGTGCAACCATCACCTGAGGAGTGTACATTGTATCCATTAAGTAGTTTTTCATTTCTGACTCCCCTCCCGCCCTTCAAAATCTCCAGTGTCTGTTATTTTACACACTACGTCCATGTGAATACATTATTTAGCCCTCATTTATAAGTGAGAATATGTAATATTTGACTTTCTGTTTGAGTTGTGTCACTTAAGATAATGGCCTCCAGTTCTATCTACGTTGCAGCAAATGACATGATTTCATTTTCTGTTATTTATTCCATTTACTTATTTAATTTATTCCATTTATTTATTTGTTCTTTTTTATTTCATCGTATATACATACACCACATTTTCTTTATCCAGTCATCTGTTGATGGATGCTTAGATTGATTCCATTATCTTTGCTACTGTGAATAGCACTCATAAATATATGAGTGCAGGTATCTTTTTGATATAATGATTTCTTTTCTTTGGGTATATACCCAGTCATGGGGTTACTGGATCAAATTGTAGTTATATTTTTAGTTTTTTGAGAAATCTCCATACTGTTTTCTGTAGAGGCTGTATTCATTTACAATTCCACCAGCACTGTATAAGCATTCCCTTTTCTCTGCATCCTCACCAGCATCTATTATTTTTTGACCTTTTAATAACAGCCATTCTGACTGGTGTAAGATGTTATCTCATTGTGCTTTTAATTTGCACTTCTCTGATGATTAGTGATAAGCACTTTTTCATATGCACGTTATCCATTTGTACGTCTTCTTTTTAAAAATGTCTGTTCATGTCCTTTGCCCACTTTTTAATGGGGTTATTGGTTGTTTTCTTGTTGAGTTGAGTTCGCTATATAGATTCTGGATATTAGTCACTTGGTGGATGTGCAATTTGCAAATATTTTCTCTCATTCTGAAGGCTATCTATTGACTCTGCACTATTTCTTTTGCTGTGTAGAAACTTTTCAGTTTAATTAAGTCCTACTTATCTATTTTTTGGTTTTGTTGTATTTGCTTTTGAGGTCTTACTCATGAATTATTTGCCTAGGCCAATATCCAGAAGAGTTTTTCCTAGGTTTTCTTCTAGCATTTTTATAGTGTAAATAGTGTCAGGAATTATACTTAAGTCTTTAATCTAACTTGAGTTCATTTTTGTATATGGTGAGAGAGATGGGTCCAGTTTCATTCTTTTGCATATGGCTATCCAACTTTCCCAGCACCATTTATTGATTAGGGTGTACTTTCCCCAGTGTATATTTTTGTCAACTTTGTCAAAGATCAATTGGCTATAGGCATGTGGCTTTATTTCTGTTTCTCTATTCTGTTCCATTGATCTATGTGTCTATTTTTATACCAGTAACATGCTGTTTTGGGTTACTATAGCCTTATAGTATAATTTGAAATCAGGTGATGTGATGCCTCTAAGTTTTGTTCTTTTTGCTGAGGACTGCTTTGGCTATTCAGGCTCTTTTTTGGTTCCATACCAATTTTAGGATTACACATGCACTTCAAATGGGTGAACTGTATCACTTATGTACTATATCTCAATAAAGATGTTTAAAAAATAAAGAGGCCTGCAATACGCTTTTATGAACCCAAATTGATAAACTAAATAGAGCCTCCAGTACTACTGTATTGAAAATAAACTAACAGTTTGTATATACAATATATTAAAGTCACATAAACATGACTTTCAATTAGTTAAAAAATAAAATTCTTCTTTCTATTGCCTTGTAGATTCTACCTCTTTTAAAATCATAGAAATGTCATTTCTACCTAAATATGGGAAAAAAAAGTTAAAGACTAGAAAATCCAATTTGATATTTTCTCAGTATTATGGAGGCTGTTGAAATTTGAGATAAAATTTTTTTGTAAAGTCTAAAATTGTTGAATATTAAAGAAGAAAAATTGTTTATAATTCTTAGATTTATTTTATGGAAAAAAACACAAACCTAAAAGCTTTGAGCCTCTTCTTCCCATAAATTATGGCATTTCAATGTCAGGGCTTAATAAATCAATGGAATGGGTATTTGACTCTATAACTGACTATATTAAGAGTTCCAAATATAAAATTATTTGACATCAATTGGATGAATGGTGCTCATCCATCACTGAGTATCTACACTGATGATGAATGCATCTGTCCTATTTGTCTATTTTTGGTTTTGCTGCATTTGCTTTCAAGGTCTTAGTCATGAATTATTTGCCTAGACCAATGTACAGAAACATTTTTCCTAGGTTTTCCTCTAGCATTTTTATAGTGTCAAGTCTTACTTTTAAGCCTTTAACCTAAATCAAGTTAGATTAAAGGGACAAATGGGAGCTAAATAATGTGTACACATGGACATAGAGTGTGGAATAACAGATATTGGAGAGTTTTAAGGGTGGAAGGGTAGGAAAATTCACTGATTATGAATAGCCCTCCTAAAGAACATTCTGTATTTTTCTATCATTGTTGTAAGAACAGAGTATGTCCTAACTATATGACCAATTTTGGTGTTCAGTCATTCTTGCCAATTCTGTTTGCCATAAAGGTATTGCCTAGGAAGTTAACAATCAAGATAGAAACATGAAAAAGCTGAGATTCATAATAATGCCATGCTTAAAAGATACACCTTCATGAAGAAATAATAAATATAGGCCCAACTGTTATTTAAAATGTGCCAAAACACCCAGATCTACAGCTGCATTGAGAACCTACACTTCAAATAGATGATTGGTAGAAATAACTTAGATGAAGCAAAAATCTGCAGACATTCTGTAGATCTCGTTATCTATAATGTATAGATATATACATGTATGTACATAGATTATGGACTATAATGTATATAATACATATATTGTAGATACAAGTATACTTGTATAACAGATACTTGTTTCAGCATTTTATTTGTCAGGGTGAAATAAAAGAACTTGAAAAAAACAGAATTAAAGCCAAATAAAAATTATTACCTAGTAACTTGTGTCCCAGTTACGTTTTCCAGCATGTCACAGAGTGTGAGAAAAATCCCTCTCACACTTTTAAGTTTCTGAGATGCTTCAGACATTGGATAATGATAAAGAATTTCCTGCTGTTAAATGAAACAAATGATCAAACCACCCAATTTTCCAACCGGTATCTTTGTCAGGGAAAGTTCAAACTTTGTATTAAGAAAAGAACAAAAAATGAATCCTTTCAGCTTCAGTGGGAGTTTTATTCAAACACAAGGGGAGAACTATGCTTGGAATTTTAACACATTAACTAGCATGTAAAATACTACACTTGAAAATAAGTTAGAGACTGCCAAAATTAGTCATAACAACAAATAATATACTAAGTAGGATACTAATTAATTTAAATTACAATTCATTTAAAACAGTTTTAAACTTTAATCTCTTTAATAGCAATTTGTAATACTCATATTTTATTATATTTTGTTAATAGTATACAGTTATTCTCGTCCCTGTGGTTACACAGCTACACAGGTACCACAAGTAACTATTAGGAGTCTTTAAATTTAATTACTTTTATACTATTTTTTTAAAAGACAATATTCAACATTTTTGGTGAAATCATTAAATCCAAGCCAAGACAGCAATTAAACTTACAAAGTGAGAATACAGAACTAAATTATAATATAGATAATAAGAAAAAAGTGTCACAATATTATAAAACCTTATCTGTCAAATTTGAAACACTGTGTATGCCACAAACTAATCTGAATTCAAACTTGAAAAGAGCATATTTTATTTTAAAACATGGAAAATACTAGATGTACAAGATAATTCACAAAATGCCTTATGTTTTTCTATTTTCGAGAAGAGCATGTCTCAGGAAACAGTTTTTACAAAATAAAATGACAAATTTCAAAATCAGGATGTGCACTGTCTCAATACTGTCATACAAAGAGATGCACCATTCTGTACCTCATTTTTTGTTGTTCCTTAAAGCAACATTTATTTCTCTCACAAGGAAAATTAAAAGCAGGCAAAATGAAAATGTTAAGATAGAAACCATGAAGAATTCAGAGTGGCTTCCAGTTGCCCTGTTTAATGACTGTATCCATAAATATTAATATTGCCACTATTGAAAACCCAAGCTCCTTAAATAGTACCATATATTTTCTCTGGTTCTCTATCTCTCTAAAGAGTATTACATATCTTGCTGTGGTCTCACTATACAATAAATAATTACATGATACAGTCTCCATGTCTTGCCAACTTTTACATTATGACAAATATAAATAAATCGGAGACATCTGCTTTTTATACTTAGTAAGCACATTCAATATATGCAAATTACTATAGAATATGCTGGTCAAATACACTCTGCCTAACAACTAAAATTTTATTGCAGTAATTCTAATCTAAAAAAGTTACAAAACATTATTTTATATCTAGAAATTAAGTTAAATATCAGTTAAGAGCTTCTGTTGTCTACTTAACAGATTTAAATCTTGGCCAATAAGTAATTTTATTGTATTTAGCCAAAATACCATACACTACTTTAAACAAAAAAAACCTCATATACTCTTTGAATAGTTTTTCGAAATCTCCAAGCTTATGGTCTTTACATTTTGAAACCTTGTAACTTAAAGAAGATAAGCTTTTATCAAATATGTAACTCACAGAAAACCTTGTGACACGTAAAATGACCTTATGAGATTTTATTATAAATTAAGTCATACCAGTCAAAAAAGGTCATTTGAGAAGGTCTCTATTCCAATCATAAAAGCCTCACTATTAAAGACCTGGCAAGCTCTACGGTTCTTAACCAATTTAATTAGCTGCATTTTTAAGCACTTATTAGTAGCATGCATTTGCAGCAGCTTCCACTCTGTTCAATAAGAATAAAAGCCTCTCTTAATTACAATGTTGATACAGGGCTGGCAACAGACAGAAACCTGTTCTTTTGAGAAACATCTACACACTTTCCCATGGAAAGAAAGGCAAGGATGACAAAAGGTCTTAGCAGTATCTTACTCCAAAATGACTTAGAAGATTCAGGATGTTATCGTCCCGGAAATTTGTTGTATGTTTTATATAACAAATGCTTAAATATTTCATTTGTTTTAAAAATATAAAGGATCAGTACTACACACAAGAAATTAGAATTATTAACTCTAGGTCTGCATGTATTTTTTTTTTTTTTTAATTTATGTTTTGAGACGGAGTCTCGCTGTGTCGCCCAGGCTGGAGTGCAGTGGCTGGATCTCAGCTCACTACAAGCTCCGCCTTCCGGGTTCACGCCATTCTCCTGCCTCAGCCTCCCGAGTAGCTGCGACTACAGGCGCCCGCCACCACGCCCGGCTTTTTTGTATTTTTAGTAGAGACGGGGTTTCACCCTGTTAGCCAGGATGGTCTCGATCTCCTGAGCTCGTGATCCGCCCGCCTCGGCCTCCCAGAGTGCTGGGATTACAGGCGTGAGCCACCGCGCCCGGCCAGGTCTGTATTTTTCAGAACACAGAAATAACAAAAATGTGTTTAAGTAAATTCCTTCTTTGCCATTTTGATTATTCACTAAATTTTGATATATGAAGCAACACAAGGAAATGAATCCTTTTGGATAAAATAGCTTTAGCATTGAGAATACAGACTCGAAGGATTTCAAAAAGAAAGAGATACAGATTAGTTAAAAACCTTTTAAATCTCACTTCTGTGGAAAGTATTATGTTTGACTAGATGCTCTGAGAGACCCTTTCGTTGTAAAACTAGATCCATGGCCAGAACATACTTGTCAAATTGCTGACATGCAAGAAGCAGGGAGGTTTCCAAGGACAACCTTCCAACCTCCTCCATTACTGCAGAGCAAGTTAGGGCTTCTGCTGGGAGTGTTGAGTGGTGGGCAGAAGGACAGAAGTAGGCCTGTCCTGAGGGCTGATTCCCATGACAGCTTCCATCAGGACACTGAGTACTGGGCTAGGAACAAGGTAGGTGAGCTGAGCCTAGAACCACTTTGTTAAGACCATACCCTCAAGTAAGACTGAAATATCCTAGGTCAGTGGCAAAAGCAGAAGAAACAAATTATCTCTGGAGGACAGCATCCCCTCATTAGAACGACAAGACTCCCAAAGATAACATCAAGCAATAAGTTTAGTCAAAGATCCCTAAGGACATAAGAAGGCAAGCCATTGCAAGTGAAAACCTTGTGACACGTGAGAATCCTCTCAGGACTAGAGCTTGTAGAATGGGCAGATACAGAATATAGAGTCTACAAGTTTAGAGTTACAAAGATGAGCAAGCAACAAAAGACCCCCAGGAATATCATGGCAGATTTGAAATGATGATTAAACACTTTTCAGAAACTTCTAAAAATAAATATGTAATTGTTTAAATACAAAACACAATGGAGAGATTAAACAACAGTTGGGGCATAGAAGAAGTAAAAAGCTGAACAAACACTAGAAAAGGCACATTCCTTACAAAGGAATGACAGACTGACAGTAGACTTCTTAAGAGCAATAATGGAGGTCAAAAGACAAAGGGATACTATCTTCAAATAGATTAGAGAAAATAACTATCTACCTAGGTGGCACAAGCAACTTACGTATTCACTTGATCTTCTTCCTGGCCACACAGGAAGGCTACATTTCTTACTTCCTTGCATAGGGATAGACCATGTGACTAATTCTACCCAATGGAACATGAGCAGAAATGATGTTACTTCTTTCAAGTCAGGTCTCCAAAATGTCCCATGTGATACTGCCTGCCTTCTCTCTTCTCTCATTGGTCAATTAGATGCAAAGGATCTAATAGAGGACTCCTAAGCCCTTGGGAATAATAGGAACACTAGAAGAAAGGCTGGAGTCACTGAGCCACATGACCAGGAATAGTTAAATGAAATGAGATCTAAACTTTCATCATGTTAAGCCACTGAGACATTAGGATTGTTTGTTATAGCAAGTAGCCTACCCAAATGAATACAATCTAGAATTATCAAGCTACCTTTCAAGAAGAGGTAAAAGAAGCCATCATCAGATAAATAACAACAAAAAGAATTGATCACCAACACACTTTCACTAAAAAGACATGTTTAAAATATATGTTTTAGGAAGAAAATAATGATCCAATAAGGACAGTCTCCAATGTAAGAGGATGATGAATAAAGAAAATATGAGGCACAATTGTAAATTTAAGCTAGGTAAAGCTGTATGAAATATATAATATTTATATTAAAAACAAACATACAAATATATAATATATAATTATAGTTATACATTTTATAATACATCATTTATATATTGCATAATATATACTTAATTTATAAATTTTATGGTGTACAAAATGTTATAATAAGTAGTAGTTATAATTATAGATGATGGAGAAAAGAGATAGCACTAAAATATTGATGACAATAGCACATAAGTAAAGAGAAGGGTAACTGAAGCTAAGGTGTATTAAGGGGTTTGAATTATTTGAAAAGGGGTTAAAATAGTGTTTCACTTTAGAATCCGTTAAGACAAATATCATAAAATTTTAACTGTAATCATTTAAAAAACAGAAAGAGTATATAGCAAAAATAATGACACAAGCAACCAAAAATAGATAAGAAAAATATCACAGAAAAAGCAATTCCAGTAGAAATTTTCAAATAAGGTAGCAGAAATGAATTCAAATATATCAGTAATCTCTATAAATGGACCCACTGAGTTTGTTAGAAGAGAGAGACTGCCAGATTGGAAATAGGCTGTGTGTAAAAGACATGTCACATACATAAAGACACGGACTGAGAAAAAGAAAGAAAAAAATTCAAATACTTATAAAATAAAGCTGTATGATATTAAATATTATTTTTAAAATGTTAATGTTAAAAAAGGACTTTAAGACAGAAACAAACTAGGGTGGAGAGGATCATATCATGAGGTCAAAAAGTTCAGTTCTCCAGGAAGATTTAATAATTCTAAACATTAATGCACATAACAAAATTGTCTCAAAATATATAAAGCATAAATATTTAGAACTGGAGGGAAAAATGGACAAATCCTCATCAGAGGGGGAGATTTCTATATCTTTCTTAATTATGAATAGGCAAAGCAGACAAGAAACCAATAAAAGATAAAACTTGAACAAAACAATTAACAGACTCAAAACATTGATGTTGAAAGGTAACCTGGTATCAAAGAAAGGGCACAGAATTTGGAAACACTTCAGCTTAAATAGAAATTGTCAGTTACTAGCTATGTGAACTTAAACATTGTACTTATCTTTACTAGGATTATTTCCTTTACCTGCAAATAAAAATACCCAATATCTGATATTATGCTAGACAAAAAGTAGGTGTTCAATAAACATTGAAAATGAATTTTAAAAACATGTAAAATATAAAAACTATCGACAACCTATGTAAGAAAGTTAATGCTACATCCCCCTGCATTAAAAGCTATTAACAGAAGGAGGGGATTGACTGTAACAGGGCACAGAGGAAATTTTTTGAGGTGACAAAAATGTCCCATATCATGATTGTGATACTGCTTACAAAAGTATAATATATTTGTCAAAACTCATCAAACTGTATACTTAAAATTGTTGAATTTTATTATGTATAAGTAATACTTCAATGAAACATATCAAAAAGAGCTAAAAAGACCTTAGCTTCTAAGTTAAAACATACTGTAACAATACCTTCCTCTTTTTTCTTTTCCTACAGAAATAACTGAATAATTTGTTTTCATTTTAAAAACATTTGTGGTATGAAATATTCATATCTATAATAGAGTATTAGATACACAATTTTAAAGAACAATAGTTAATTCATTTTTGTCTCTTCCTTAAATCAAATATACTCACTATTCACTGGGAATACAATCACTTACTTTTTCCTTTGGACTTTTGAGGACACTCACCTCTTCCTTTGAGGTTTCTGAGTCGAGCTGTAGTGTGAGATACATAATGATATGAGGAGTGTTTAGGCTACTCTGCTGGATACCTTCAACCTCTTCTCCCCAGAGAAGCTTGACTAAATCACTTGTGTTCGATTGTGTCTTTTTCTGTCTTGGTTGGGATGTCTCCTTTTTCACAGCATATGCATTTTCAAATGTCAGTTTCACCTTTAAAAATTAAAACAATGTGTTGATTTTTCAACAAGGGAAAATCAGCTGCAATTTTCACAATGAAGGATCTGTCGATGCACATACACCCAGGTATGTACAGTATGTATAAATCATCCCAGAGTGAGGGCTCCTGATGGCTGGGGCTGCATATTCTATTTATATTTGTATCTTCAGCTCCTAGGAGAGTGTCTGATACATATTACCACAAATATTTATTGAATGAGAATGTATAATGTTCTGTATAAAAATTCATTTAATCAAACATAATCATTGCAGTCTAAATTGTTGACTATAAAAATAAGAAAGGCCATCAAAAACCAGAAATTAGTATGATCTGATAGTGCAAAAAGAATAACATCACAATATGAATGCTGACAGCACTGGCTCATCTGGGAAGATAGAAGGAAGAGATTCAGCATTAAGAGTGACTTCACACAACAGAGTTAACTCTCCTTTCAAATAAGGCGGTATTTCAAATATTCTTCTCTTAGACATTCTTTCTGGTTCTTTAAAACAAAGGCCAAGGAGAGTAAACGCTATCAATATGCTACATCTTAGAGCAACACGGCTCTAAGAAGATTATCAATTTTATTAAGACAGTTTTAATTTCATGGCCTGATGTTAAGACTGGTAAGAGTCCAGAATGTGGCCATTTACCACAGGTATGGAAAGGTAGCCTCCACTTCTCAATTACCTAATGGTCTGGTACTGGTCCGTGGCCTGGGGGTTGGGGACCCCTGGTGTAAGAGGATGTCCTTATTCTTAGGAGATACATGCCAAAGGACTTAGGGATGAAGTATTAAAATTACCTATCCTTGGAAAAGGAAATATTTGTCTAGATACCAACTGGTCAAAGATAACTTGTTCATTTCAAAGAAGTACCAAAATTGGATAGCCACACATAGAAGAATGAAACTCTATCTCTCACCGTATACAAAAATTAACTTAAGATGGATTAAAGACTTAAATCTAAGACCTGAAACCATAACAATTCTAGAAGAAAACGTACTCTTTGGACACTGGCATAGGCAAAGAATTTACGACTAAGACTCCAAAAGCAAATGCAACAAAAATGAAAATAAATAAATGGGACCCAATTAAACTAAAAAGCTTTTGCACAGCAGAAGAAATAATCAACAGAGTAAACAACCTACAGGATGGGAGAAAATAGTTGCAAACTATGCATCTGACAAAAAACTAATATTCAGAATCTCTAAAGAACTCAAAGAAATCAACAAGAAAAAAGTAATCCCATTAAAAAGTGGGCAAATGACTTGAATAGACATTTCTCAAAAGAAGATATACAAATGGTCAACAAACATGAAAAAATGCTCAACATGACTAATCATCAGGGAAATGCAAGTTAAAATAAAATGAGGTACCACCTTACCCCAACCAGAATGGACATTATTAAAAAGTCAGAAAACAACAGATGGAGCAGACGTGGTGAAAAGGGAACGCTTATGCCCTGCTGTTGGGAATGTAAATTAGTACAACCTCTATAGAAAACAGTATGAAGACTTCTAAAAGAACTAAAAGCAGATCTATTATTAGATCCAGCAACCCCACTACTGGGTATCTACCCCGAATTCCTTTATCTAGAATGAGGATTTAGAAGTACCCAAAAGAAAGTATATGGGAGCCTTTGGTGGTATTCTCTGGAAATGTGAGAACTCTTTGGGGAATTTCTGAGTACAGACTTTGTGACAGATAGATGGGGGCTCTGAAGATTGTCCCCTGGCATCGGGCTTTAGGAAGGAGCTCTGAGTGAAGATGTGTGAGCAGTATGGAAGGGGAGAAATCAGATCAGAGGGAGCATGAGATGAGTCACATCCTAGGGCAGCAGGTGTCGCAGAGATGCAGCTGGAGTGTCTATGAGACTTGTGCATAAGCAGTGGTGACAAGAAAGCAGAGAAAGAAACGCATCTCAGAACAGGGAAGGCATCTTTCCCAGCTGAGATTCTTATGGGTGGAGAGGTCAAAAGATAGGGTGCAATCTACCAAAAATAAAAAAGGGAAATTTTTAAGTCCACCAAAAATAGACTTAAAAATTCACTAATTTTCGGCCGGGCGCGGTGGCTCAAGCCTGTAATCCCAGCACTTTGGGAGGCCGAGACGGGCGGATCACGAGGTCAGGAGATCGAGACCATCCTGGCTAACACGGTGAAACCCCGTCTCTATTAAGAAATACAAAAAACTAGCCGGGCGAGGTGGCGGGCGCCTGTAGTCCCAGCTACTCGGGAGGCTGAGGCCGGAGAATGGCGTGAACCCGGGAGGCGGAGCTTGCAGTGAGCTGAGATCCGGCCACTGCAGTCCAGCCTGGGTGACAGAGCGAGACTCCGTCTCAAAAAAAAAAAAAAAAATTCACTAATTTTCTTCAGGCAGCAGCAACAACCTCAAATTTACGACTGGTTTGCTATGCTTGGTGAAAAACAACATACTTGAAAACTACTGTTATACTTGGCAAACAACATCATTTCTTTTCTGTGGTGCAAGGATCTTTTTGTCTCACCACGACAAAAACTCTTAACACACACCACCGAACCATCCATTAAAATTCCTTAAGGAACTATTTCAGCCACCATTCTTCTGATTTAAGTAAAGTTGGCTTCATAATACAAATAAAATTATACTCTAAAAAGACATTTTTAAAAACTAACATGTTAAGTAGCTACAAATGTCAGGAAATCTGGTTGCCTTGATAAAATGGTAAAGGGTGAGACAGATAACCAAATTAAGAGTTAAATGCTATTTTAAAAAACAGGTTGATATACATAAATATTAGGGATATTATGTGTTTTATAGGGAAAAACTTTTATTAAATGATACTTAATGTAAGTTAGTTTATTAAATGATACTTATAAAGGGTTTTCTCTTATTACTCGGTGAGACTTTAACCTGGTCAAGGTTCAGGATCCTTCGTGTCCTATGTCCCTCTTCTTTGTGCAGTTTGCCCAGCCTTTCCTCAGACCCAAGGAAGCACTCTCTATGACTCATCACTTCCAAAGTCTTGTCGCTTTGTCTTTTCTTTCTACTTCAGTCTTTAGCCTATCCTATTTAAAAAGCAATGTCTCTTCCAAACAAAGAAATCATCCACCAAACAAAGAAATCCTCTGATTCCCCTTTAGCTACCATCCTCTTCACAGATGGGACCTGGGGAGGCTGTCAGAATTTCCAGCAGCTGCAGAAGCTGACCAGTCTCTCACCTCTGCCTCAGTCTGCACTGTCTCTCCCATCATCTACACTGCTCTCTGCATATCTCATCCTTTCCCTGTTGGCTAACAGCTGGCAGATGCTTTCAGTACTCCTTAGTGAAAATTCTGAGGGAATCGAGTCTGACTGGCTTAGCAGATAATCTCTCCTCCATCCTCTTCTCTTCTTGGGCCACCTCACTGAGTGACTGAAGACAAAACTTGGAAGGCTTCTTGGACTTCTCTCTATCCTGTAGACAGTATTGTCCTCTTTCCTTCCTCTCTATCTTAAATCTAATCTCCTCCTCCATCCCCGGTCAGCATGTTGCTCAGGCCTTTATCATCTCTCTTCTGGACTACTGCAAAACCAACCACCTGGTTTCCTGACCTCCAGTCTTGCATATGCTTCCCCGATCCAGAGTGAAATATTCCTAAAATGCAAATCTGATTTGCATATAAGTCCTGCACTTTAAAATGTTGATATAAATGGTTACTTCTGGGTTCTTAGATTTACAAATATCTAAAAAATTTTACTAGTTTGTTTTCTAATTTTTCCACAGTATATGTATCATTTCTGTGTAACAAGGAAATAATAAAAGTTAAAACATTCCACTCAAGAATCATCTCCTTTAAGAAGCCTTTGCCCCCTCCTTCAGGCCTAAGAACTACCTGAGAGAGAAGAGTCCAAGACTAATAATCTTCAGGCTCTTCTCCTAGAAAAGCAGTTAGGATCCTCCAAAGCTCTAAAAAAGCCAGCTATGGCCCAGAGCTAAATGAAATCAGTCTTGGTCTTCTGCAAAATTTGGACCTAAGCTCCCAGATAAAAAGACAGGGGAGGAGATGATGTACTACATGCATGATTATGTACCTGTTAAATAAATGAGAGCACAGAGCTGCAGAAACGGATCAGAGTCACAAAAATCAGCAATTAGATGAGTATTTGAACCTTTGTTCTTGTTATTTAAATTTTTGAAAACCTCTTTTTTAAATCAACATTTTATTTTAGAAATTTTGAAACTACAGAAAAGTTGTAAGAAGAGTACAATGATTGCCCATAATCCCACATCTAATGGCACTATTGTTAACATTTTGTCACATTTGCTTCATTTTGTCTCTTCTCTCTGGTCTTCCTTTCCTTTCCTTCCATACTCCTCCCTTCTCTATATGTATTTTTAAGTTTCTTGGCTGAACCATTTGAAAATTATTTGCGGGTATCTTAATACATTGTTCCTAAGTACTTTAGCAGGTCTCTCCTAAGGATAAGGGCATGTTCTTACACCAGGGGGCGTCAACCTCAGGCCACGGACAGGTATCAGAACCATTAGGAACCAGGTGGGATAGCAGGAGGTGAGTGGCCAGTGAGTGAAGCTTCATCCATATTTATAGCCACTTCCCATCATTCACATTACCACCTGAGCTCTACCTCCTGTCAGATCAGTGGTGACATTAGATTCTACCAGCAGCACAAAACCTATTGGGAACTGTGCATGTGGGGGATCTAGGCTGTGCACTCCTTATGATAATCTAATGCGTGATAATCTGTCACTGTCTCCTGTCACCCCCAGATAGGACCATCTAGTTGCAGGAAGACAAGCTCAGGGTTCCCACTGATTCTACATTATGGTGAGTTGTATAATTATTTCATAATAATAGAAATAAAGTATATAATAAATGTATACCTGACTACTCTTGCATGTTTAAAAAGGATGGGTTAATTGTGGATGGAACTGGTCCAAAATATGTCAATCCTTATTTCTTTCTCTCCCTTTTTCTTCTGCTAAGTGTGCACAGCTGAATTTGCAAAGGTTAATTAAATATAAGTATAATGTGATTCTGCTGTAAACATAACTTTTCATAGTTTTGAAGAAGAAGAGACATGATTGAACTCTGGTAATACTTGAAGCACACCTGCAACCAACATAAGAAGAAAAGGGGATCCCTCACTCAGGGATAATACATAGCACTTTATTTCTATTATTATTATAATACATTGTAATATATAATGAAATAATTATACAATTCACCATAAAGTAGAATCAGTGGGAATGCTGAATTTGTTTTCCTGCAACTAGATGGTCCCATCTGGGGGTGATGGGAGACAGTGACAAATCATCAGGCATTAGATTATCATAAGGAGCATAGAACCTAGATCCCTTCCTTGCATGCACAGTTCACAATAGGGTTCGTGCTCCTAGGAGAATCTAATGCCACCACTGATCTAACAGGAGGTGGAGCTCAGACACTAATGTGAGCGATGGGGAGCAGCTGTAAATACAGATGAAGCTTTGCTCACTTGCCCACTGCTTACTTCCTGCTATGGAGTCCAGTTCCTAATAGACCATGAACCACTACCAGTCCATGGCCCAGGGTTTGGGGACCCCTGCTCTAACCCATATAAAGCATATAATCTTCCCTATGCCCCCAAAAACAGAACACTAATTCCTGATGCTATCTAGAACAGAATATTCATGGTATACTCTGTTACCAAAAGGTATAGCACTTGCAAAATAACCCTAATAACCGAAAAATGTCATTTACGATACACAATGTCAATGTTTAGGGTATCAAAATGACTTTTTATACAATAAATTTATTTCTATCTACAAGGATTGAAAAATAATTCGTTAAGTAGCCAAACAAAAGTCCAGGAGAAAAGTTTAATTAAATGACCAAAAAAAAAAAAATCAAGAAACTTGTATAATTTGTTTTTAAAATAAAATCACATTGGAAAAAAAACTTTATGGCAACAGTGATCTTAGTAAGTCAGAGAACAGAAAACTCCATGACTATTTAAAATGACTATTCTAGGAACTAGATTATCACAAGTATATATGGTAGTTATAATGGGAAGTTTATAATTATATATGTTTTCATTACTGTTGCTGTTACTGCTTTACGTAGAATTTTATTTACAGATATTTTTCTCTCTTTTTAGAATAATCTCCGAAAGCTGATAACATTAGCAAGAGCTAAATTTTCTTAAATAGCCAATTACCAATGTAACTCATCCATTATACGTGATACTTTTCAGAAGCTTAAAAAGGAAAATAGTGCAGGATATATTTATTTTATGTAACATCATAAAATATAGAAAAAGAATGTCCATACCTGCATAGGTCCAGGAATGCAAGACAGAACCCTCTCGATGTTTTCAGTAGTAACATCAACATCATTCACAGCAACAAGGACATCACCTGAAACCAGAATAACAATAAAAGATAGTTTTATTAATATCCAAAAACCATAGAGGTCTAGAATTGGAACATTAAACAGCTACTCTGACCTCCTCAAAGTTCAGTGAGAAATGTGGCACAGACAAGCAGGAACTTGTCCAAGTTTATACAGCTTATTGGTGGCAGGGCTCATCTCCTAACTTTACTCCTCTTAATCTATGATACTGCCCACCATTACACCATAAATAATACAACCTATGAATATTTAAAAAGATAAATATTTTTATTCTTGATGCAAGTGGGAGAATTACGTAAATCCAAAGAACAAATGGAAAATTTGTAGCATGAACCAAATACTGTACTTGACAAAACTGAATCTAACCACTTACACCCACAGTAAAAGCAAAACAAAACAAAAAACAAAACAAAACAAAAACCCAGCTGAAATTCTAATTAAATCCATGTGGCGCATCATAACACAATATGCTATGGTATTCACTTCTGTTACTGATCTATGTCTATACACAGTTCTTTGCTTCAAAGGCCCCAACCATATCAAAATACACTGCATGTTTGGTAAAAATGCCCTTTTCCATGTACTTAAAAAAATGTGTATGTTTTCCAAATCTGACAATAAAATAAAGATCAGTGTTGAAATAGAAACTTACTTTCAGAACATAACTAAAGATACTATCAAAATACCAGTGAGCTACATTATTAGAAATATAGACATACCAAAGTTATTTTTCTCATCATTCCTAAGTATATTATTAGGAAATTGATGAAATAATTCATATTCATCCATTCACTTAACAAATATTTACTGAGCACTTACTGTGTGCCAGGCACTGCTCTAAGCACTAGAGACAAAGAACTGAACAAAGACAAAATCTCTACCCTCGGGGAGCTTAATATTCTTTGGGGAAGATGGATAATAAACATGTATAAAAGTTGAGCACCCCAAATCCAAAAATTGAAAACCCAAAATGCTCCAAAATTCAAAATATTTTGAGCATCAATCTGACCATCAAAGGAAATGTTCATTGGAGCATTTTGGATTTGGGATTGTCCGACTTGGGATGCTCAACAGGTAAATATAATGCAATATTCCAAAAAAGAAAAAAAAAAATTCGGAAGCACTTCTGGTTCCAGGTATTTCGAATAAGGAGTACTCAACCTGTATATGTAGAATTGTGTTGGTAGACAATTCTTCATGAGTCTCATGTTTCTGTACATCTTACAGGCCGAGGCATTGAGAGTCTTTGTTCTAGACTGTCTTGTCTTTTCTTTTTCTTTTTTTTTTTTTATTATTATACTTTAAGTTCTAGGGTACATGTGCACAACATGCAGGTTTGTTACATATGTATACATGTGCCATGTTGGTGGGCTGCACCCATTAACTTGTCATTTGCATTAGGTATGTCTCCTAATACTATCCCTCCCCCCTGCCCCCGCCCCACAATAGGCCCTGCTGTGTGATGTTCCCCTTACTGTGTCCAAGTGATCTCATTGTTCAGTTCCCACCTATGAGTGAGAACATGTGGTGTTTGGTTTTCTGTTCTTGCAATAGTTTGCTGAGAATGATGGTTTCCAGCTGCATCTATGTCCCTACAAAGGACACGAATTCATCCCTTTTATGGCTGCATAGTATTCCATGGTGTATATGTGCCACATTTTCTTAATCCAGTCTGTCACTGATGGACATCCGGGTTGATTCCAAGTCTTTGCTAATTGTGAATAGTGCCACAATAAACATACGTGTGCATGTGTCTTTATAGCAGCATGATTTATTACCCTTTGGGTATATACCCAGTAATGGGGTGGCTGTGTCAAATGGTATTTCCAGTTCTAGATCCTTGAGGAATCGCCACACTGTTTTCCACAATGGTTGAACTAGTTTACAATCCCACCAACAGTGTAAAAGTGTTCCTATTTCTCCACATCCTCTCCAGCACCTGTTGTTTCCTGATTTTTTAATGATCGACATTCTAACTGTTGTGAGATGGTATCTAATTGTGGTTTTGATTTGCATTTCTCTGATGGCCAGTGATGATGAGCATTGTTTCATGTGTCTGTTGGCTGCATAAATGTCTTCTTTTGAGAAGTGTCTGTTCATATCCTTTGCCCACTTTTTGATGGGGTTGTTTTTTCTTGTAAATTTGTTTGAGTTCTTTGTAGGTTCTTGATATTAGCCCTTTGTCTGATGAGTAGATTGCAAAAATTTTCTCCCATTCTGTAGGTTGTCTGTTCACTCTGATGGTAGTTTCTTTTGCTGTGCAGAAGCTTTTTAGTTTAGTTATTTGTCAATTTTGTCAATTTTGGCTTTTGTTGCCATTGCTTTTAGTGTTTTAGACATGAAGTCCTTGCCTATGCCTATGTCATGACTGGTATTACCTAGGTTTTTTTCTAGGGTTTTTATGGTTTTAGGTCTAACATTTAAGTCTCTAATCCATCTTGAATTAATTTTCGTATAAGGAGTAAGGAAAGGATCCAGTTTCAGCTTTCTACTTATGGCTAGCCAATTTTCCCAGCACCATTTATTAAATAGGAATCCTTTCCCTATTTCTTGTTTTTGTCAGGTTTGTCAAAGATCAGATGGCTGTAGGTGTGTGGTATTATTTCTGAGGGCTCTGTTCTGTTCCATTGGTCTGTATCTCTGTTTTGGTATCAGTACCATGCTGTTTTGGTTACTGTAGCCTTGTAGTATAGTTTGAAGTCAGGTAGTGTGATGCCTCCAGCTTTGTTCTTTTGGCTTAGGATTGATTTGGCAATGTGGGGTCTTTTTTCATTCCATATGAACTTTAAAGCAGTTTTTTTCCAATTCTGTGAAGAAAGTCATTGGTAGCTTAATGGGGATGGCACTGAATCCATAAATTACCTTGGGCAGTATGGCCATTTTCACGATATTGATTCCTCCTATCCATGAGCATGGTATTTTCTTCCATTTGTTTGTGTCCTCTGTTATTTCACTGAGCAGTGGTTTGTAGTTCTCCCTGAAGAGGTCCTTTACATCCCTTCTAATTTGGATTCCTAGGTATTTTATTCTCTTTGAAGCAATTGTGAATGGGAGTTCATTCATGACTTGGATCTCTGTTTGTCTGTTATTGGTGTATAAGAATGCTTGTGATTTTTGCACATCAATTTTCTATTCTGAGACTTTGGTGAAGTTGCTTTTCAGCTTAAGGAGATTTTGGGCTGAGATGATGGGGTTTTCTAAATATACAATCATGTCATCTGCAAACAGGGACAATTTCACTTCTTCTTTTCCTAATTGAATATCCCTTATTTCTTTCTCTAGCCTGATTGCCCTAGCCAGAACTTCCAACACTATGTTAAACAGGAGTGGTGAGAGAGGGCATCCCTGTCTTGTGCCAGTTTTCAAAGGGAATGCTTCCAGTTTTTGCCCATTCAGTATGATATTGGCTGTGGGGTTGTCATAAATAGCTCTTATTATTTTGAGATACGTTCCATCAATACCGAATTTATTGAGAGCTTTTAGCATGAAGGGCTGTTGAATTTTGTCAAAGGCCTTTTCTGCATCTATTGAGATAATCATGTGGTTTTTGTCTTTGGTTCTGTTTATATGCTGGATTACGTTTATTGCTTTGCGTATGTTGAACCAGCCTTGCATCCCAGGGATGAAGCCCACTTGATCATGGTGGATAAGCTTTTTGATGTGTTGCTGGATTCGGTTTGCCAGTATTTTATTGAGGATTTCTGTATCAATGTTCATCAGGGATATTGGTTTAAAATTCTCTTTTTTTGTTGTGTCTCTGCCAGGCTTTGGTATCAGGATGATGTTGGCCTCATAAAATGAGTAAGGGAGGATTCCCTCTTTTTCTATTGATTGGAATAGTTTCATAAGGAATGGTACCAGCTCCTCCTTGTACCTCTGGTAGAATTCGGCTCTGAATCCGTCTGGTCCTGGACTTTTTTCGGTTGGTAGGCTCTTAATTATTGCCTCAATTTCAGAGTCTGCTATTGGTCTATTCAGGGATTCAACTTCCTCCTGGTTTAGTCTTGGGAGAGTGTATGTGTCCAGGAATTTATCCATTTCTTCTAGGTTTTCTAGTTTATTTGCGTAGAGGTGTTTATAGTATTCTCTGATGGTAGTTTGTACTTCTGTGGGGTCACTGGTGACATCCCCTTTATCATTTTTTATTGCGTCTATTTGATTCTTCTCTCTTTTCTTCTTTATTAGTCTTGCTAGCGGTCTATCAATTTTGTTGATATTTTCAAAAAACCAACTCCTGGATTCATTGATTTTTTGAAGGGTTTTTTTTTGTGTCTCTATCTCCTTCAGTTCTGCTCTGATCTTAGTTATTTGTTGCCTTCTGCTGGCTTTTGAATGTGTTTGCTCTTGCTTCTCTAGTTCTTTTAATTGTGATGTTAGGGTGTCAGTTTTAGATCTTTCCTGCTTTCTCTTGTGGGCATTCAGTGCTATAAATTTCCCTCTACAAACTACTTTAAATGTGTCTGGAGATCCTGGTATGTTGTATCTTTGTTCTCACTGGTTTCAAAGAACATCTTTATTTCTGCTTTCATTTCATTATGTACCCAGTAGTCATTCAGGAGCACGCTGTTCAGTTTGCATGTAGTTGTGTGGTTTTAATTGAGTTTCCTGATACTGAGGTCTAGTTTGATTGCACTGTGGTCTGAGAGACAGTTTGTTATAATTTCTATTCTTTTACATTTGCTGAGGAGTGCTTTACTTCCAACTATGTGTCAGTTTTGGAAGAAGTGCAATGTGGTGCTGAGAAGAATGTATATTCTGTTGATTTGGGGTGGAGAATTCTGTAGATGTCTATTAGGTCCGCTTGGTGTAGAGTTGAGTTCAATTCTTGGATATCCTTGTTAACTTTCTGTCTCGTTGATCTGTCTAATGTTGACAGTGGGGTGTCAAAGTCTCCCATTATTATTGTATGGGAGTCTAAGTCTCTTTTTAAGTTTCTAAGGACTTCCTTCATGAATCTGGGTTCTCCTGTAATGGGTGCACTATATTTAGGATAGTTAGCTCTTCTTGTTGAATCGATCCCTTTACCATTATGTAATGGCCTTCTTTGTCTCTTTTGATCTTTGTTGGTTTAAAGTGTGTTTTATTAGAGACTCGGATTGCAACTCCTGCCTTTTTTTGTTTTCCATTTGCTTGGTAGATCTTCCTCCATCCCTTTATTTTGAGCCTATGTGTGTCTTTGCATGTGAGATGGGTCTCCTGAATACAGCAAACTGATGAGTCTTGACTCTTTATCCAATTTGCCAGTCTGTGTCTTTTAATTGGAGCATTTAGCCCATTTACATTTAAGGTTAATACTATGATGTGTGAAGTTGATCCTGTCATTATGATATTAGCTGGTTATTTTGCTCATTAGTTGATGCAGTTTCTTCCTAGTATTGATGGTCTTTACAATTTGGCATGTTTTTGCAGTGGCTGGTACTGGTTGTTTCTTTCCATGTTTAGTGCTTCCTTCAGGATCTCTTGTAGGGCAGGACTGGTGGTGACAAAATCTCTCAGCATTTGCTTGTCTGTAAAGAATTTTATTTCTCCTTCACTTATGAAACTTAGTTTGGCTGGATATGAAATTCTGGGTTTAAAATTCTTTTCTTTAAGAATGTTGAATATTGACCCCCACTCTCTTCAGTCTTGTAGAGTTTCTGCTGAGAGATCTGCTGTTAGTCTGATGGGCTTCCCTTTGTGGGAAACCCAACCTTTCTCTCTGGCTGCTCTTAGCATTTTTCCTTCATTTCAGCTTTGGTGAATCTGACAATTACGTGTCTTGGAGTTGTTCTTCTCGAGGAGTATCTTTGTGGCGTTCCCTGTACTTCCTGAATTTGAATGTTGGCCTGCCTTGCTAGGTTGGGGAAGTTCTCCTGGATAATATCCTGAAGAGTGTTTTCCAACTTGGTTCCATTCTCCTCGTCACGTCAGGCACACCAATCAGACGTAGATTTGGTCTTTTCACATAATCCCATATTTCTTGGAGGCTTTGTTCACTTCTTTTGACTCTTTTTTCTCTAGACTTCTCTTCTCGCTTCATTTCATTCATTTGATCTTCAATCACTGATACTCCTTCTTACAGTTGATCAAGTCGGTTACTGAAGCTTGTGCATTTGTCACGTAGTTCTCGTGTCATGGTTTTCATCTCTATCAGTTTGTTTATGGACTTCTCTGCATTGGTTGTTCTAGTTATCCATTCTTCCATTCCTTTTTCAAGGTTTTTAGTTTCTTTGCGCTGGGTACGTAGTTCCTCCTTTAGCTCTGAGAAGTTTGATCGACTGAAGCCTTCTTCTCTCAACTCATCAAAGTCATTCTCCATCCAGCTTTGATCCATTGCTGGCGATGAGCTACGTTCCTTTGGAGGGGGAGAGGCACTCCGATTTTTTCAATTTCTAGCTTTTCTGCCCTGCTTTTTCCCCATCTTTGTGGTTTTATCTGCCTTTGGTCTTTGATGATGGTGACGTACTGATGGGGTTTTGGTGTAGGTGTCCTTTCTGTTTGTTAGTTTCCTTCTAACAGTCAGGACCCTCAGCTGCAGGTCTGTTGGAGTTTGCTTGAGGTCCACTCCAGACTCTGTTTGCCTGGGTATCAGCAGCAGAGGCTGCAGAAGATAGAATATTGCTGAACAGCAAGTGTTGCTGTCTGATTCTTGCTCTGGAAGCTTTGTCTCAGAGGTGTACCCAGCCATGTGAGGTGTGAGGTGTCCGTCTGCACCTAGTGGGGGCTGTCTCCCAGTTAGGCTACTCAGGGGTCAGGGACCCACTTGAGCAGGCAGTCTGTCCATTCTCAGATCTCAACCTCTGTGCTGGGAGAACCACTGCTCTCTTCAAAGCTGTCATACAGGGACATTTACCTCTGCCGAGGTTTCTGCTGCTTTTTGTTTAGCGATGCCCTGTCCCCAGAGGTGCAGTCTACAGAGGCAGGCAGGCCTCCTTGAGCTTGGTGGGCTCCACCCAGTTCGAGCTTCCCAGCGGCTTTGTTTACCTACTTAAGCCTCAGCAATGGCATGTGCCCCTCCCCCAACCTCACTGCCACATTGCAGTTAGATCTCAGACTACTGTGCTAGCAATGAGGGAGGCTCCATGGGCATGGGTCCCTCCGGGCCAGATGTGGGATATAATCTCCTGGTGTGCCATTTGCTAAGACCCTTGGTAAAGTGCAGTATTAGGGTGGGAGTCACCCGATTTTCCAGGTGTTTTGTGTCTCAGTTTCCCTTGGCTAGGTAAAGGAATTCCCTTCCCCCTTGTGCTTCCCAGATGAGGCGATGCCTCACCCTGCTTCAGCTCTCGCTGGTTGGGCTGCACCCACTGACCAGCACCAACTGTCTGACACGCTCCAGTAAGATGAACCTGGTACCTCAGTTGAAAATGCAGAAATCACCCGTCTTCTGTGTCGCTCATGCTGGAAGCTGGAGGCCGGAGCTGTTCCTATTCGGCCATCTTGGGCGCCCCCTCCGCAAATAAAAAATAGACTGTCTTTTCAAAGATGTTTGTGTAATGAACAGCCTTGGACAACAGAGATAGTGTTTCCATCCTGAGCAAAGGTCAAGCTTGTTTACTGAATGGTATAATAAGGTCAATGCTGTGCTCAATATATTATTATTAGTAACAGTTCTTTATAAAAGATTGGTGTTTCCTAAGTTCAGAGTTCCTTTCCTTTAAGGCAACCAATTATTAGGCATCACTTGGCCATCTGTAGGGTTGGCAAACAGATGAAAATGTTGACACTTTAGGTACTAGTATTCCTCCTTTTTTGAGACAGAGTCTCACTCTGTCACCCAGGCTGGAGTGCAGTGGCCAGATCTCAGCTCACTGCAAGCTCCGCTTCTCAGGTTTACGCCCTTCTCCTGCCTCAGTCTCCCGAGTAGCTGGGACTACAGGTGCCCGCCACCTCGCCTGGCTAGTTTTTTATATTTTTTAGTAGAGACAGGGTTTCACCATGTTAGCCAGGATGGTCTCGATCTCCTGACCTTGTGATCCACCCTTCTCGGCCTCCCAAAGTGCTGGGATTACAGGCTTGAGCCACTGTGCCTGGCCTATTCCTCCTTTTTTTCCTTCCTCTCCTTGGTATCTCCATTGAATGAGAACAGGGTTAAGTGCAGAGTGAGCAGGAGTAGTTTCTTAGGCCAACTGTGAAGGCTTGAACTAGGTTTAGATGCTCAAGAGATACAATTCAGATGAGAGTTTTGCAAGCATGGGCACCAAGTCATTATGATGGTTAACTATTACAACACTTCGGACAAACTTTTCTTAAAAGTAAGAACTTGCAGAGTAAAATAAACTTTCAACTTGAAGTTCACTTGGAGAAAAAAAAAAAAAGACACAACAAGATGCCTGTTTAATTTCTCCTACATAAGAGATTAAACAAGAGTACTATGTCAAATTACTTATAGCTGTAGTGATTTAAAAAAAAAATAAAGGAATGATAGACACAGTATAGCTGTGTCAATGTAAAATGAAACCACTTTTGGCCTATCCTAATGATTATTTCTGTTGTCTATAGTTTGTTATCCTCAGGGCATAGAAATAGTAAAACCATTTTAAATTTGTTACTTTAAACTAAAATTCCATTGGATGATGTCCCAAATGACTTTTTTCTCCAAATCCTAATGAATACATGCCTGTAGCTGAGTGTTATAGGGAGTATCATCTAAAAGTATCAAGTCTAACAAACCTCTATAAAGAGGAGATGGCTCATCATAAAAATATATGAAAATAAATTTTTAAAGCAAGTGTAGTATACTCAATATTTTTAAATGTTTAGTAGAAAATTTTCCCATTTTATGAAATAAGTATTATATCCACTTCTCATTCTCCCAGACTTTGTTTTCCTCTAGTGTTTCTGAGCACTTCTGTGAAGTGACTCAGACATGGCCGGCTTCCTAGACATCACACCTTTGCTGTGAACATCCTACACTCCAGGAAAGGTCTTTCTCAATAAGTACACAGGAGTCATTAATATGCTTTGTCCCATTTCAAAGGCTAAAAGGAAATGAACTATATGATTGGTTTGCATTGTTAAATAAGAAATGGCCTGGGAATTATTGATGGGTAGAAATAAGAGAAAATTTTTATTAAGAGATATATTTAAAAACCAAATAAAATATTTTAAAAAGAGACCAGTTTATCACAGTTCCTCAATGTAAAGTTAATTATATGAGAAAAGCCACCAATTTCTCAGTAGATACTTAACATCAAACAACATATGTGTACTAAAGGGCTACTACATAAGGCACCAAGGGCTATGAAAATATATATGCAAAAGCTTGTTTCCAGCTGTGTTTATACTATATATAAAATGAATATACAAATTAAGACATTATTTTTGACAAAAAATTATTGTATATAAAGGTAGGAAAAGGGAAGAATATATATCAAAATGTTATCTTTGGGAATATGGAATTTTTCTTTTTTGCTTAATTGTATTTTCTAAATTGTCTACAATGAATGGATATTATTACTATTGCAAAAAGAAAAAAACTCATATTTTGCCAAGAAACCTCCACTGTGGTAGGCAGCAAAATTGCCCCCCAAAGATGTCTATGTCTCAATCCCTGAAATCTCTGAGTATGCTACCTTACACAGCAAAAAGGACTTTGCAGTTGTAATTAACTTAAAAGATTGGAAGATTATCCGAATGATCCTCAGGTAATCATAAAGGTCTTTATAGGAGGAAGGCAGAAGTGTCAGGGTCAGCATGAGAGAGACTGGAAGATGCTATGTTGCTGGCTTTAATTATGGAGGACAGGACCACAAGCCACAGAATGCAGGTAGCCTCTGAAAGCTGGCCAAGGAATGAGATTCTTCCCTGGGGCCTCCAAAAGGAATGTAGCCCTGTGGACACCTTGATTTTCATACAAGAAGACCCATTTTAGATTTCTGGCTTACATTATTGCAACATGATAAATTTGTATGTTTTAAACGACTAATTTTGTGGTAATTTGTCACGGCAGCAATAGAAGATGAATGCACTAGCCTAATAATATAAAGCAATCTTTGTGATGTACCAAAAAAGGAACCACGAATGCTAAAAAACAAAGATGGACATACAACATGTATCTGGAGGTCACTTAGGAAAAAAAATAAGTCAGCCTTGCTTGTTACAGGTGGGGATTTATGGACAGACGGAGTGGCAAATATGTATGGGACAGAAAAATGAGATCAAATTGTGAATTTAAATTGATTCTTTAAATTAAGCCAAATTTGACTTCAGGGAAAGGGAATTTGGTTTTTGAAAAGCAGTTACTATACTGTCATTTTATACATTCAAAACTCAATGTTTTCTGCCAATGCATTTACTAACAATAAATTTTGTTGCTTTTTTTTGAGTTTCAATCTCAATCCCTCATCTATAACATGTGGGCACTAAACTAGAGAGAATTAAGGCCCTTCCCAACCTACCATTCTAGAAGTTCTTGAATAATGGTACTAATTTGTTTTTGTGAAAACTGTTAAAAGAAGAAAAATTAGACATTTATCCTGCCTTTCCTGTCTGAACCATATGTCAAGGTTACCAAACAGAGGTGATAGGGAGTTTCTTTCTACAAAAGTAGTCTAACTGAAATATCGAGAAAGACAGAATTGGAATACCACCATTTTGCAGTCCCTCAATGAATTAATGGATCCAGGCAATGATCATCAATAACTGCTAACATCACAAAAAGAAAAACAGCAGATAATATATTGTTCTTGATGGAAGCACACAGACCACCTATAAAATATGTTTGATAGGCCTCAAGATCTAACGACCAGCTTATAGGAAACACCACTGAAAGGGGAGCATGTTAAATGAATTCTGGCTCCTTTTATAGAACTAAAAGAACAAACCATAGAGATATTTAGTTCAATCCTATCATTTCACAAGAAGGAAAGTTGAGGACCCAAGGCAATGTAAGTATGTATTAGCCCCTGTTCCAGTCATCTATTGCTGCATAATCAGTCATCCAAACAATTTTTTTTTTTTTTTTTTGAGACAGAATCTCTCTGTGTTCCCCAGGCTGGAGTGCAGTGGTACAATCTTGGCTCATTGCAAACTCTGCCTCCCAGGTTCAAGTGATTCTCATGCCCTAGCCTCCCTAGTAGATGAGATTACAGGCATGCACCACCAGGTCCAGCTAAGTTTTGTATTTTTAGTAGACACGGGGTCTTGCCATATTGGCCAGGCTGATCTCAAATCCCTGGCCTCAAGTGATCTGCCCATTATGGCCTCCCAAAGTGCTGGGATTACAAGTGTGAGCCACCAAGCCAGGCCTATCCAAATAATTTTGAGGCTTAAAACGACAATTGGCTGGGTGTGGTGGCTCATGCCTGTAATCTCAGCACTTTGGGAGGCCAAGGTGGGTGGATCACCTGAGGTCAGGAGTTCAAGACCAGCCTGACCAATATGGTGAAACTCCGTCTCTATTAAAAAATACAAAAAAATTATCCAGGCATGGTGGTGGGTGCCTGTAACCCCAACTACTTGGGAGGCTGAGGCAGGAGAATCGCTTGAACCTGGGAGGTGGAGGTTTAAATGAGCCAAGATGGCGCCATAGAACTCTAGCCTGGGCGACAAGAGCGAAACTCCATCAATATATAACAACAACAATCATTTATCATCTCTCCTGGTTCTGGGGTTAACTGGGGCCAGCTGTGGTTCTTACTTGGGATTCCTCATGCAGTTACAGCCAGATGGTGGTTGGGGCTGGAGTCATCTTACAGGCTTCTCACTCAAATCTGGTGGCGAGGGCTTCAGCTGGGAATATCAGCTGGATCACTGGTGTCTTGGCCTCTTCACATAAGGGTGACTGGGTTCTAAGGGCAAGTATCCCCAAAATAACCAGGCAGAAGCTGCATCACTTTTTATGATCCAACCTCTTAAGTCACATGGCACCAATTAAGCTGTAGTCACCAGCCCACTCAGATTCAATGACAAAGAGCACAACTCTCTGCGGGAGGAGTATCAACACTACATTTTAAGAAAGTGTGCAGATCCTGTTGAGATCATTCTGGAACACATACTTTGCCACAGATGCCCTTCCTACAAGATTGTATATGATCCTCCTTGTAAACCCCTATGATGACACTTACCAGTGAGGAACTGCCTGCCTATCTGTAACCCATCTCTTCCACTAAAACATAGCTCCTTTCAAGAAATAATTGGATCAGTAAAGTAATCTTTTATTCCTGGCACTTAGCAGACGCTAAAAAAACAAATTGTCAAATCAGTGAACAAACAAATGAAATTCAGATTTAAAGTTGGAAATATTTGAAAATGTATCTGTAAATGTTCTTCATTTAAACCTCTTATGTTAGATAAACTTAAAAGACTGTCAGCTTTTAGAACTTATTACTTTTAAATTTTAGTAATGGTATACCCTCACATTTGACTCATTTATCTATAAGTAATAAGATTGCTACTAACTCAAACATTGTATCTAACAGCTTAAAATTTATCAGCAACACAAAATGCTCATTTTAATATGTATTCAGAATAACTTGTGGGTTTATTTTTCTTGAAAATTGGTGGGATATTTTATGACACATATATTTTATGACACACGCCCTTAAAAGGAAATTTATGTATAATACCACTGTTGCTAAATATGCCAAATGAAACAGTTGCAAACCACTCCAAGAACTTAGTGTACTCAAGTGCAAACATACAATTTAAAAGTATTTTTATTCATAAATTATATATTTTTGTATCCTGTTACTGGATATAGCCATTCAAACCTAAATTATCACTCTATGATCAACTTTTTTTTCTTGTCAGCAAATAGAACCAAGATGAAATAAAATTATATAATTCAAAACTTGAAAATTAGTAAGCTATTTCTTGGCCCGAACAAGGCACACACATATTCAACACACTGAACTGGTTATTTTAGAACACTATACCTTGTAGTGTACCATGTGTAACCATTTCTCTACTGTACCAAATGTCATTAATCAGTTCTTAATCTGTGGAGACTGTATGTAATTGCTTTTATCACATTTCCCGCAAGGTGTCATCGTTAATCATGTATCTCTGTAAACAAGGATGGATGTGTACCAGCAACACTTACCAATGAGTACCTGACCACTCTTCATAGCAGATCCCCCTGGCAGCAGGCCATGAACCACAAGCCTCTCTCCATCACCCTGCTTTCCAGTTCTTCTCCAGCTCCACTTGGTCTGATGAATAATTCCAACCAGCACTTCCAGAAGCTTGAGCTGCTCTTTGGCTTTGATGACAGTTAGCTTTTTGGGGTTTACATAAACATTCACATCTTTGTACCGCTGTTGGACAATGACTCCTGTCTTCTGATTGGACTGATGCTTTAGAATGGATACTGGTCCATTGTCATTGCTATTTTTTTTATTGCAGCGCTTGGGTAAAAGTCTTTTCCTTCTTAAAATTTTGGTAAACTGCTTGAGTTTGGGTTCATACTTTTTTCTTTCTTTGTAATCATCTTCAATGATAATCTCATTTTCACTGAACCTGACATGGTTCACAGTTGGTGTCTCAGGAAGGAGGCTTTCTTCTTCATCCTCACTCAATTCCAAATAAAACAGCTCTCCATTTTTCTGCACACTGTCCAGCCATTCAGGCTCAAGATCACTATGAAAGAGAGAAAAGATAATCTTAATAGCAGCCCAATATATATAAAAAAAAGGCATGTCATCCTGGCATGGGGGTGAGGGTAGAGGCTGGGGAGCAGGAAGATGGGAAAGGGTGAAACTTCTTTATTATTTCAAATTATCCTTACTATTTCTAATTTATTATGAGCCTCAACATTATTTCCTATAAGATGCTTTTTTTTGTAGAGCTTTGAAGAATAGGAGTTGGGGGAGAAGGAATCAAAAAGGCATAGCAATAGAAAGGAAGACCAATGAAAAAAAAAGATGGTCCCCTTATAGAATCTATGAGTTGAAAAAAATTAAATCAACCACTGTGTGGTTACTGTTCACTTTAAACAATTTCACTGAATGATAATTTGCATTAGCAGTTGATTATGCAATTATATCCACAGAAGTATGTCACTTGGAAATTGTACATGAAAATATATTATTTGCATATAAATTATTTAGGATGGTTGTCAGGTTAAAATGAAAGCTAAAGCCTACCAGCTTTAACAGACTTTTACATAAGTTTTCAAAACAGAAACACCCACTTCACCATGAACTAAAATCTGCCCTGAAAACAACCCATTTATAATCACAGTTAATATAGTAATGATCACTTTACAGTCTATAATTTCCATAAAGCTCCTTTTTATGAAAAACTGTAGTAGAAAAAACAAAGCATATATTACACAATTCATCATGTGATTATAAAAAATATTTTTAACTGGGAAGTATGCTGCTGAAAAAAACCAAATTACTGCTATTAAAATGATTGAAATAGCATTAAGAAGCAAACATACTCATGGTAACAAACCTAAACTCTACCCTGTTCAATGTTATGAACAGTTTACCTTTCAAACTGCTCTTCTTTAAAGTGAAACTAGTTATAGCAGAAAAATTAACATGTAGAGAGTCTTTTCAGAAACATGAGCTGTAATATCCCGGCCTGAAAGAGTATAATTTGTGTTGTAATCATTAAATCAGATAGAAGACATTTCTGTTTTCTGCAGTGTTTATTAGCAACTCCAGTTCTTTTAACTTAAAAGTCAAATGTCTCTTTCTAAAATACTTTGAAAATTAGTCCCCAAAATATACTATTCTATTACTCAACTCAAACTAACCACTGCTCTCGTCTGTGGCTGGTTGTTAATATAAAATTTTCAACTACATATGAGTCATTTAAAAATAATGCCTAACAAGCTCAAAATATCAAAACTAACATTTCTTTGGGACTTGTTGGTTCCCAGTGTGTGGCATCATCATAGACACTAAGCCTCATTTGTTACAGATTATTAACCAAATATCGCTTATTTCAACCATACCTATCTGTACCCACAGAATCAATATTTAAATAACTATGCAGTTCTACTCTTGAGAGTCTAAATAACTATATCCCCACCATAATCATTTAGATAACAAAGCTACCTTAATTTTAATTGCTACAGTGTAAATACCATGATTGCACATTAATTACTTAAAAACATATGTATCAATTTAATATATATATCAATTTAAACAATGAATAAAGTGTATCAGCCTTATTATCTCACCCTTTTAACCTGGTAAGTTATTTGTATTAGAGATATATAAAAGAAACATTTTCTTCCACTTGCTAAATACGAAGATGATTCATTTCAATCTCTAAAATTTGAATGTGAAATCACTTTTGGTTATGATTCAAAGATCCAATCCAAGCAGGTGGGGGCCAAGGGGATAGCATCTTGGCATTCAATTGTGGAGCAACTAAACAGCGCCAGGAACTGTGGTAAGTACCAGAATTATAATGATGAGAATGTCAGTTCCCGCCCTCGGTTAGTAAAGAAGAGAAAGTGAGGAAGAATTCATGACAGTACACAGGGTAAGTACAAGACAGAGGCATACAGGAGAGTCACCCAGCTTAGTCATACAGGAGAGTCACCCAGCTTAGCCTAGCTGGAAGTTGAGGGGAGATCAGGGAGACACCAGAAATCAGTTTGAAAAGGATAAATGGGGGAGGGAGAGAGATGGGGAGCTGAAGGGAAAGCCGTGAAGAGGATTTCAAACAGGAGTAACAGCATAAGCAAAGACCTGATGATACTCCCCATGACCTAGACGGAGAACCACTGGCAGTCTGCAGTTGCCAGAGTAAATGTGGAAGGTGGGGAATGACTGAAGTGGTCAAGTCTTAGTTTTGCCAGGGTTTTTAGATCATCCTAAGGGGTTTGGCTTTTGTAGTGCAGGTGAGAAGGCATCAACAAAGAGTTTTAAGTAGAGAGTTTATGTCTTAGATATCCCTGGATAGGCCTACTTTGGCAAGTAAATGGTTGGTGGATTTGAGGTGGACAAGACTCAAGTCAGGAGGACTAGTCAGGGGGCTGTTTCAGTAGTTGAGGCAAAAATGACAAATAAAGCAATAGAAGAGATGGAAAGTAGGAAACACATTTGAGAAACTCTTGAGAATCACCAGAACTCTGAGACTGATTAGGTGGGGAGAGAGAGAGAGCAGGATTCAGGTTGACTGGATTTCTAGTTGGTGACTATACTTTCATGCATCCTTTTGTGCATATCCATGTGCAGACTCATTGTAATAAATGGGAACACAATCTTAATACAAGTCATTTTCTCTTACTATCTCTCTCTCACATGAACACTGTTAAAAAATCCATGCTTTACAATCACATACAAACACATATAGGGTTATTCTGTCACTGTTTTTAAAAAGTGGAATCATTATATATGTACCTATATAAAGGTATATACTTAACTTCATAATTTCTCACTTAACAATACAGCTTAGAAATCACTAGTGGTTGCATATAATATTCGATATCAAGGATGTAGGACATTTGGTCATTCACCTACTGATAAGCTTTGTGTTCAGTTCTTGTTTTTCCACCACAAAGCTGTAGGAACCATCAATATACACGTGTGTGTGTGTGTGTGTGTATATATATATATATATATATCTTTACCCAAAAGACTATACCAATTTATATTTTCACTAGTGATATGTGGGATCCATTCTCTAAATGTCTAGATTTTTAAAGATACATCATTTTAAGAAGAGAAAGACATTTTTTAAAAAGAGGAAGAAACTAAAAAGGAAGATAAAGAGGTAGAGACAGGGAAGTGTATATAAGAGACCCCACACAGAAGGGGAACTTATACTGAAAAGCAAATGAACTGAGAAATCATGAAGAGCTGAGTTCAAATTTTGTTCTATTACGATTTTAACCTTTTTAAGATCGACTGATTGATTGCTTTAGTTTTCCTCTTCTTGAAAACAGATTATAGCAGTGGTTCCAAGATGGTCAAATAGGAATAGCTCCAGTCTACAGCTCCCAGCATGAGCGACGCAGAAGACTGGTGATTTCTGCATTTCCAACTGAGGTACTGGGTTCATCTCACTGGGGTTTGTCGGACAGTGGGTGCACGACAGTGGGTGCAGCGCACCAAACGTGAGCAGAGGTAGGGCGAGGCATCCCCTCACCCAGGAAGCGCAAGGGGTCAGGGAATTCCCTTTCCTAGCCGAGCAAAGCAGTGACAGACAACACCTGGAAAATCGGGTCACTCCCACCCTAATACTTCGCTTTTCCAATGGTCTTAACAAAAGGCACACCAGGAGATTATATCCCGTGCCTGGCTCAGAGGCTTCCACACCCACAGAACCTCGCTTATTGCTAGCAAAGCAGTCTGAGATCCAACTGCAAGGCGGCAGCCAGGCTGGGGGAGGGGCGCCTGCTATTGCTGAAGGTGGAGTAGGTAAAAAAAGAGGCCTGAAGCTCCAACTGGGTGGAGCCCACCACAGCTAAAGGAGGCAAGCCTGCCTCTGTAGACTCCACCTCTGGGAGCAGGGCATAGCTGAACAAAAGACAGTAGAAACCTCTGCAGACTTAAATGTCCCTGTCTGACAGCTTTGAAGAGAGCAGTGGTTCTCCCAGCACGGACCCTGAGATCTGAGAACGGACAGACTGCCTCCTCAAGTGGGTCCCTGAACCCCAAGTAGCCTAACTGAGAGGCACCCCCAGTAGGGGTAGACTAACACTTCACAAGGCTGGGTACCACTCTGAGACGAAACTGCCAGAAGAACAATCAGGCAGCAACATTTTCTGTTCAGCAATATTCGCTGTTCTGCAGCCTCCGCTGGTGATACCCAGGCAAACAGGGTCTGGAGTGGACCTCAAGCAAACTCCAACAGACCTGCAGCTGAGGGTCCTGACTGTTAGAAGGAAACTAACAAACAGAAAGGACATCCACACCAAAACCCCATCTGTACGTCACCATCATCAAACACCAAAGGCAGATAAAACCACAAAGATGGGGAAAAAACAGAGCAGAAAAACTGAAAATTCTAAAAATCAGAGCGCCTCTCCTCCTCCAAAGGAACGCAGCTCCTCACCAGCAACGGAACAAAGCTGGACAGACAATGACTTTGATGAGTTGAGAGAAGAAGGCTTCAGAAGATTAAACTTCTCCGAGCTAAAGGAGGAAGTTCGAACCCATGGCACAGAAGTTAAAAACCTTGAAAAACGATTAGACGAATGGCTAACTAGAATAACCAATGCAGAGAAGTCCTTAAAGGACCTGATGGAGCTGAAAACCAAGGCACGAGAACTATGTGACGCATGCACAAGCTTCAGTAGCCTATTTGATCAACTGGAAGAAAGGTATCAGAGATGGAAGATCAAATGAATGAAATGAAGCAAGAAGAGAAGTTTAGAGAAAAAAGAATAAAAAGAAAAGAACAAAGCCGCCAAGAAATATGGGACTATGTGAAAAGGTCAAATCTACGTCTGATTGGTGTACCTGAAAGTCACGGGGAGAATGGAACCAAGTTGGAAAACACTCTTCAGGATATTAACCAGCAGAACTTCTCCAACCTAGCAAGGCAGGACAACATTCAAATTCAGGAAATACAGAGAACACCACAAAGATACTCCTTGAGAAGAGCAACTCCAAGACACATAATTGTCAGATTCACCAAGGTTGAAATGAAGGAAAAAAAAGTTAAGGGCAGCCAGAGAGAAAGGTCGGGTTACCCACAAAGAGAAGCCCATCAGACTAACAGCGGATCTCTCAGCAGAAATTCTATAAGCCAGAATACAGTGGGGGCCAATATTCAACATTCTTAAATAAAAGACTTTTCAACCCAGAATTTCATATCTAGTCAAACTAAGTTTCATAAGTGAAGGAGAAATAAAATCCTTTACAGACAAGGAAATGCTGAGAGATTTTGTCACCACCAGTCCTGCCCTACAAGAGATCCTGAAGGAAGCACCAAACATGGAAAGGAACGACCGGTACGAGCCACTGCAAAAACATGCCAAATTGTAAAGACCATCGATGCTAGGAAGAAACTGCATCAAATAACGAGCAAAATAACCAGCTAACATCATAATGACAGGATCAAATTCACACATAACAATATTAACCTTAAATGTAAATGGGCTAAATGCTCCAATTAAAAGACACAGACTGGCAAATTGGATAAAGAGTCAAGACCCATCAGTGTGCTGTATTCAGGACACCCATCTCACATGCAGAGACACACATAGGCTCAAAATAAAGGGATGGAAGAAGATCTACCAAGCAAATGGAAAACAAAAAAAGGCAGGGGTTGCAATCTGAGTCTCTGATAAAACAGACTCTAAACCAACAAAGATCAAAAGAGACAAAGAAGGCCATTACATAATGGTAAAGGGATCAATTCAACAAGAAGAGCTAACTATCCTAAATATATATGCAGCCAATACAGGAGAACCCAGATTCATAAAGCAAGTCCTTAGAGACCTACAAAGAGACTCAGACTTCCACACAATAATAATGGGAGACTTTAACACCTCACTGTCAACATTAGACAGATCAGTGAGACAGAAAATTAACAAGGATATCCAAGAATTGAACTCAGCTCTGCACCAAGCAGACCTCATAGACATCTACAGAACTCTCCACCCCAAATCAACAGAATATACATTCTTCTCAGCACCACATTGCACTTATTCCAAAACTGACACATAGTTGGAAGTAAAGCACTCTGCAGCAAATGTAAAAGAACAGAAATTGTAACAAACTGTCTCTCAGACCACAGTGCAATCAAACTAGAACTCAGGATTAAGAAACTCACTCAAAACCCGCACAACTACATGGAAACTGAACCACCTGCTCCTGAATGACTACTGGGTATATAAAGAAATGAAGGCATAAATAAAGATGTTCTTTGAAACCAGCGAGAACAAAGACACAAAAAAAGAGAATCTCTGGGACACATTTAAAGCAGTGTGTAGAGGGAAATTTATAGCACTAAATGCCCACAAGAGAAAGCAGGAAGGATCTAAAACTGACACCCTCACATCACAATTAAAAGAACTAGAGAAGCAAGAGCAAAACACATTCAAAAGCAAGCAGAAAGCAAGAAATAACTAAGATAAGAGCAGAACTGAAGAAGATAGAGACACGAAAAACCCTTCAAAAAATCAATGAATCCAGGAGCTGGTTTTTTGAAAAGATCAACAAAATTGATAGACCGCTAGCAAGACTAACAAAGAAGAAAAGGGAGAAAAATCAAATAGATGCAATAAAAAAATGATAAAGGGGATCTCACCACCGATCCCACAGAAATACAAACTACCAGCAGAGAATACTATAAACACCACTACACAAATAAACTAGAAACTCTAGAAGAAATGGATAAATTCCTCGACACATACATCCTCCCAAGACTAATCCAGGAAGATGTTGAATCTCTGAATGGACCAATAACAGGCTCTGAAATTGAGGCAATAATTAAGAGCCTACCAACCAAAAAAAGTCTAGGACCAGATGGATTCATAGCTGAATTCTACCAGAGGTACAAGGAGGAGCTGGTACCATTCCTTATGAAACTATTCCAATCAATAGAAAAAGAGGGAATCCTCCCTAACTCATTTTATGAGGCCAGCATCATCCTGATACCAAAGCCTGGCAGAGACACAACAAAAAAAGAAAATTTTAGACTAATATTCCTGATGAACATCAATGCAAAAATCCTCAATAAAATACTGGCAAACCAAATCCAGCAACACATCAAAAAGCTTATCCACCATGATCAAGTTGGCTTCATCCCTGGGATGCAAGGCTGGTTCAACATACGCAAAGCAATAAACGTAATCCAGCATATAAACAGAACCAAAGACAAAAACCACATGATTACCTCAATAGACACAGAAACAGCTCTGACAAAATTCAACAGCCCTTCATGCTAAAAACGCTCAAAAAATTAGGTATTGATGGGACGTATCTCAAAATAATAAGAGCTATTTATGACAACCCCACAGCCAATATCATACTGAATGGGCAAAAACTGGAAGCATTCCCTTTGAAAACTGGCACAAGACAGGGATGCCCTCTCTCACCACTCCTATTCAACATAGTGTTGGAAGTTCTGGCCAGGCAATCAGGCAGGAGAAAGAAAGAAAGGGTATTCAATTAGGAAAAGAGGTAGTCAAATTGTCCCTGCTTGCAGATGACATGATTGTATATCTAGAAAACCCCATAGTCTCAACCCAAAATCTCCTTAAGCTGATAAGCAACTTCAGCAAAGTCTCAGGATACAAAATCAACGTGCAAGAATCACAAGCATTCTTATACACCAATAACAGACAAACAGAGAGCCAAATCATGAGTGAACTCCCATTCATAATTTCTTCAAAGAGAATAAAATACCTAGGAATCCAACTTACGAGGGATGTGAAGGACCTCTTCATGGAGAACTACAAACCACTGCTCAACAAAATAAAAGAGGATATAAAGAAATGGAAGAACATTCCATGCTCATGGATAGGAGGAATCAATATCGTGAAAATGGCTGTACTGCCCAAGGTAATTTATAGATTCAATGTCACACCCATAAAGCTACCAATAACTTTCTCCACAGAACTGGAAAAAACTCCTTTAAAGTTCATATGGAACCAAAAAAGAGCCCGCATTGCCAAGACAATCCTAAGCAAAAAGAACAAAGCTTGAGGCATCACACTACCTGACTTCAAACTATACTACAAGGCTACAGTAACCAAAACAGCATGGTACTGGTAACAAAACAGAGATATAGACCAATGAAACAGAACAGAGCTCTCAGAAATAATACCACACATCTGCCACTATCTGATCTTTGACAAACCTGACAAAAACAAGAAATGGGGAAAGGATTCCCTATTTAACAAATTGTGCTGGGAAAACTGGCTAGCCCATATGTAGGAAGCTGAAACTGGTTCCCTTCCTTACATGTGATACAAAAATTAACTCAAGATGGATTAAAGACTTAAATGTTAGACCTAAAACCATAAAAAGCATAGAAGAAAACCTTGGCAATACCATTCAGGACATAGGCATGGGCAAGGACTTCATATCTAAAACACCAAAAGCAATGGCAACAAAAGCCAAAATTGCCAAATGGTATCTAATTAAACTAAAGAGCTTCTGCACAGCAAAAGAAACTACCATCAGAGTGAACAGGCAACCTACAGATTGGGAGAAAATTTTTGCAATCTACTCATCAGACAAAGGGCTAATATCCAGAATCCACAAAGAGCTCAAACAAATTTACAAGAAAAAAAACAAACAACCCCATCGACAAGTGGGTGAAGAACATGAACAGACATTTCTCAAAAGAAGACATGTATGCAGCCAACAGACATATGAAACAATGCTCATCATCACTCGCCATCAGAGAAATGCAAATCAAAACTACAATGAGATGCCATCTCACACCAGTTAGAATGGCAATCATTAAAAAGTCAGGAAACAACAGGTGTTGGAGAGGATGTGGAGAAATAGGAACTTTTACACTGTTGGTGGGACTGTAAACTAGTTCAACCATTGTGGAAGACAGTGTGGCGATTCCTAAGGTATGTAGAACTAGAAATACCATTTGACCCATCCATCCCATTACTGGGTATATACCCAAAGGATTATAAATCATGCTGCTGTGAAGATACATGCACACTTATGTTTATTGCGGCACTACTCACAATAGCAAAGACTTGGAACCCACCCAAATGTCCAACAATGATAGACTGGATTAAGAAAATCTGGCACATATACACCATGGAATACTATGCAGCCATAAAAAATGATGAGTTCATGTCCTTTGTAGGGACATGGGTGAAGCTGCAAACCATCATTCTCAGCAAACTATTACAAGGACAAAAAACCAAACACCGCATGTTCTCACTCATGAGTGGGAACTGAACAATGAGATCACTTGGACACAGTAAGGGGAACGTCACACACTGGGGCCTGTTGTGGGGTGGGGGAGGGCGGAGGGATAGCATTAGGAGATATACCTAATAAAAATAACGAGTTAATGGGTGCAGCACACCAACATGGCACATGTATACGTATGTAACAAACCTGCACATTGTGCACACATACCCTAGAACGTAAAGCATAATAAAAAAAAAATTAAAATAAAAGGTAAAATAAATTTAAAAAAGAAAAGAAAATAGATTATAGCTACCTCACGGGACTCTTGTCAATAGAAAATACAATAATGTTGTTCCTGGCACGGTTAAGTTCCAAATAAATATCAGTTCCCTTCTTCTTGCTTTTACTAGATATAACTCTCGTGTTTCTGTATTTTTCTAACTGGCATTAAATGAAGGTGTCTCTAATGATCTCGGTTTGCCAGGTTTCAGGGTAGGTGAGAGTGACACAAGAAGTAAAGCTAGGCACTGCCTTTAAAGACCCTACAGTTCAATATTCCTGGAAGGTTCTTTATTCCTACTCCAGAGGATTAGTACCTAGTTAGATAAGCATCAAGAGATTGATCAACGGGTACAAAGTTACAGTTAGATAGGAGAAATGAGTTCTGGTGTTCTATTGCACAGCAGGGAGACTATATTTAACAATATTATAGTGTATATTTCAAAATTACTAGAACAGAGGATTTTTGAATGTTCTCATCACAAAGAAATGATAAACATATGAGGTGATAAATATGCCAAATGCCTTGATTTAATCATGACACAATGTATACATCTATTGAAACATCACATTGTATTCCACAAATATATATAATTATTATGTGCCAATTTTTAAAAAAGAGGATAAATGATTAGTGTATTAAGAAATTTTAATAGAATTCTAATGACTGTTGTCCCAAACTAGTTGTTCTAGCCCTATTAGAAGAAAGGGGATGTGTTAACAACAACAACAACAAAAATAACAACACAAAAACCTAACCTTTCATTACAACTTCCCCAAATCAAAGAAATTAATACATATAGATAATCCCCACTCCAGGATATGAAGTTTAATCCCTCCTCCCCTTGAGTATAGACTTAGTGACTATACTATTCTGGAGAACAGAGTATGGAAAGAGAAAGATAGTGACTTTCCAGGGAAGAGCCCTGGCAGACACTACCTTACAAAATCAAGTGATCAAGGTTATGATAAACAGGAAAGGACTAAGAAATTGTTACAGACCATAGGAGACGAAGCAGACAATACAGTATTCTGGATTGAATCCTGGAATAGAAAAAGAACATTAATGGAAGAGTGGTGAAAGCCAAATAAAGTTTGGAGTTTAGTTAATAGAAATGACCAACGTTCATGTCTTGTTTTGACAAATGTATAACAGTTGTGTAAGATGTTAACATCAGGGAAACTGGGTGAAGGATTTATGGGAAGTCTGTACTATCTTTGGAACTCTTGTGTAAATCTAAACTTACTCAAAAATAAAAAGAAAATTAATGAAAGGAATTAAATATAACAGTTTTAATTCAGATATTTGTAGTACATGGGTCGTATTTCAGCAGTAATATAAATACTCCTTCAACATTTTCTAAGACCGTATGGTACAAGCTGCAGAATTACTGTGTAAATGTTTTTCAATTTTCTTTCAGCGAGTCTTATTTTGTTTATTCTGCTTTGCTTTAAGCAGAATAACTGCATGTTTATAGCCTGCCTGCAACATTTTAGGGTACTTTAATTGGTACTCAAGTCCCTAAATGATGTGGTAAACAGGAGTAGAGCCATTCTTCCTAAAGAAAGACTTGCTAATTTGCAAATAAGCAAGTTCACTAACATAAGCTGTAACATAGATATATTAACGAAAATGAACTTCAGATAATGCTAATAATTTTCTCATTCCTGACGTATTCAAAAATATCTAGGTCAACACTAAATCTTTTAATACCCCTCTAATAGTTATTTGAATCTCTCAGGTCTTTATTTGCATTAATGCCAGCATTTTTCATCATTTGCAATAGTACGGCAATTTCCTTAACTACCACAAAAAAAGAGTTATAAAACAGCCAGCCCTACTTGCACATTTCCTTAGTTAAGGAAAATAATATTCCAAATCTGTTACATTACACTTTTTTTTTCTTTTTTTCTTAGTGGGCAAAGCACAATGCACTTTACCAAAGTGATCAACACATATAGTTATGTGGTGCTAATAGGTATAACAGGACAATTCTAGGAACAGAGAAAAACCACACACAATAAAAACACTGTAACAAATTAATATGGGTTCTATCTGGCACTTGTTCAGTAAGCACTTGCTTGCCTATGCTTTTCTGTGTTTTCTTTTCTGTGCTCTGTCTACCAACGATATCTAATTTTCAGTCTTGATGGTCTTCTCATCATTTTCTAAAGGAACACCATGAATTTCAATCGTTAAAACGTATGCTGGATGATATAGCAGCTTAGGGGTAGGGAGTCTCAGATGAGCTGAAGCTCTTCTTGCCAGTCAACATTAGAATAACTGTTAAGCATGTCAAAGAAGGCAAAGGGATCAGTCAATAAATGCGTAACTGTTCATTCACTGTAGTTAATACATTTCTACATCAGGAACACATCTAATAGTGACCTCATTCCCTGGGTCACATTTCCTACCACCTGCCCCCTCAGCTAAGTGCGGCATTCCTAGGCATCACTAAGTTAGTGATACAATCTAACCCTGGCAGAACAAAAGTCATACAGCAACAAAACATTTTGTGATAGGACTTTACTGTACTTTTAAAGATGTCAGATGGGACAGAGATCTAATCAAATGGCTGAAATGGAAGTGCCAACACTCAGGAATAAAGACTGTTATAGGACTAGAGTACAGGATGGAGAGATAGTCTAAGACAGACCAGAAAAGAGTCTAGAAGAAGGTAGCACTTAAGTCGGACCCTGAATGATTTTGACAAGTAGCGATAGGAAGAAACGGTATTCCAAACAGAGAGAACAAAGTACATACAGGTGTAGGTGTGAAAGCAAGTGGTCAGTTTGAGAATGAGTGGATAATCATTTTCAATAATGAACAGGGAGATCAATAAAAATGAGATAGGAAAGACTTGGGACAGATCTAACATTTAGAAATCATCCTAAGGAATCCAGAATTTATTTGGAAGGCCACCAAACTTTTGAGTAGAGTAGAAAAATGATTTAGAACTGTGTTTTAGAAAGCAAACTGGCAGTAGTATGGAAGAAAGACCAGAAACAGGATAAATCAGAGGTATGCAGATTAGTTAGGAGGCAACTCCACTGGTGCATGGGAAACAGGCAAGAGGCAAGAGGCAAGCCTTTTAAGTAAGGCAGTGCCTGTGAGAATGGAGAAGAGAGAAAACCAGAGAAGGAAGTCAACAGTACTGGAGACATCAGATCTGAAAACAAGAGTAAGGAGATAATGATGTCAGTAAATGAGATGGGTAGCCTAGAGAAGAAATGGAAGACAATGAATTCTCTTCACACACTAAGCTGGAAGTAGAGATAACAGCAGGGTATTACCATTTTTCATCATAAACCTAGTTATATACCATGTGTCTTTTTAATCTATATTAAATTAAAAGTAAAAAGGAGTCAGTGTTCAGAGCAGAAGAAAAAGTAGAAAATACTATCCTAAATTGGATGTTAATAGTATGGCATCATGAGTTGAAATGAAATATTTTTATTCTTCACAAGTAGTATGGTCCCATGTTAAAAATTCAAGAAAGAGAGAAATTTCAGCATTTCTACACATCATTGAGTTGGGGATATGATGTAACTCTGGCAGAACAAAAATCATAGACCAGCAAAATATTCTGTGTTAGGGCTTTGCTGTACAGAATAGATTTTTTTTTTTTTTGAGATGGTGTCTCACTTTGCCCCCAGGCTGCAATGCAATGGTGCGATCTCGGCTCACTGCAACCTCCACCTTCTGGGTTCAAGTGATTCTCTTGCCTCAGCCTCCCGAGTAGCTGGAATTACAGGCGGACACCACCACGCCTGGCTAACTTTTTGTATTTTTAGTAGAGATGGGGTTTCACCATATTGGCCAGGCTGGTCTTGAACTTGTGACCTCAGGTGATCCGCCCTCAGCCTCCCAAAGTGCTGTGATTACAGGTGTGAGTCCAGCTCAGAATAGGTCTTTAGTGTACAATGGTGATAGGGCTTCACTGTACAAAAAAAAAGCACTTTTTTTTCGTCAGACAAAATTTTGCTGTCACCCAGGCTGGGGTGCAATAGTGTGATTGCAGCTCACTGCAACCTCAAACTCCTGAGCTTAAGTGATCCTCCCTCCTCAGCCTCCCAAGGTGTAGGACTACAGGCATGTACCATCATGCCTGGCTAATTTTTTTTATTTTTTATTTTAGAGATGGGGATCTCACTATGTTTCCGAGGCTGGTTTCTGACTCCTGGTGTCAAGCAATGCTCCTGCTTTGGCCTCCTAAAAGCAGGATTACAAGTATGAGCCACCATACCTGGCAGAGAGATGAATTATTAACAGGGGCAACAACATGGATGAATCTCAAAGTAACTATGCTGAGTAAAAGAAGGCAGACAAAAAAAGAACATTCATATTGTACAATTCCATCTTTATAAAACTTTAGAAACTACAAACTCCTATAGAGTGACAAAAAGCAGATAAATGGTTATCAGGAGAGGCATAAATGGACGTTAAGTAGGTACATGGGGAGACTCTTAGGCGAGATGGATATGTTCATTTTCTTGACAGATGTACACATGTCAAAACATCAAATTGTACATTTAAAATATGTGCAGTTTTTTTGTATATTAGTTGTCCTTCAATGACACTATTTTTAAAGTCCCAGAAAAAAATGTAAAGGACATACCTCCCTTCTCCAGTCAATCCTCGTGTTTTAGGTAGAAGTTCCTTAGCTTTAACAACTAACATCTCATTTAAAATTATTCCTGTTTCTCTCCATCAGTCAGTTTTAAAACTGACGTAACAACAACAAAAAATTCACTTTGAAAAATTAAAAATCCAAGTCATAACATTGACAAACTCTGTGTAACATGAACTAGGCATATTAGCTGGTAACTTGGCATTGTTGCAAATGAATGTGTGATTTCTGTTATCTTAATACTAAAACTAGCTAATGGCTCCCTCAACCCAACCGACCCACCAGTATTATCTCTGAAGCCTCCCAGGGTACATGCCCATGTGCCAACTTAAGACATACTGCAGCAATATAAACTCTTCTTTAACAAACCTAAAACAAACCTATTAAAATAACTCTACCAGAATTTACCGTAATGTAATTTTATCTCAAAGATGATAAACTTTTAAATTCCATATTGACAATCACAGAACATGCAGGTAACTAAAACCTCGAAAATTTAGGATACTTTATGTGAATCAATATGCAGTACGACTTCCTTAGGTAAGCTTCATGTAGTCCATGAAATGCAATAGGAAATTCATGTCTTTGCTTTAATGAGACAGACTAAGGTTGGCATTCCTGAACCTTTGATTAAAGAGTAGTTCTGTACAAGCTGGGAAGGCCACTGCTTATAATGATGACTGCAGCTTAGGGAAGTAAACATCTACGATAAGGGAAGAACAGAACATAAGCCTTTCTGGCAAGTTCAGCAAATTAACCTTCAGGTCCTACAAATCAAGAAAGGACAGACTTAAAATTTGAAACCTGGTAGGACTTGAAACACAGACCAGCAAAACATCTTATGGTAGGGATTTGCTATACTTTTATTATTAGGAGGATAAAGACACTAGAACATTTGGCGTGGTTATTGAAATGTGAAAAGCTGAATGATCATTTTTTACAAAAATGTAACACATATATATGTATTTTGAATCATGAAATACTTTTAAGTGACAAGTTCTCCTATCACAAGGTCCGCAGATTGGTCATTTCCTAGGAAACAAAGTTCACTATTTTAATCCCATCGAAGTCATGGTGGCCCATTAGGTATCAGGCATCTTGAATTCTCACACTGACAACATTCAGCTGTGCAACCATACATGAATTACAGATTCTCTCTGGGCTAAAAGTATGTGACTCTAAAATGTGAGAAACCAAGAGTTTGAGTCTTACACTGTCTATGGCTTCACATACCAAGACCAAATAAGGTTCTATGTAATTCATATTTCCTTCCAGCAGTCTTGTGTAATAATCATGAATTTTAAAATTATTTTTTTTAATGCCTACAGCATATTACAAAAAATATGATATTTAAAAATTTGTTTAAGTCTTCAAGAACGTATTAAGCAGGTTTCTTCACCATACTTTTAAAGACAATGATAAAAATCTTTTACATACTGATAGGTAAAAACAATTGCCAAATAACTGTTCCTCCTACATACACATAAATTATTTGTAACTGTTGTTCCTAAATACACATAAAATATCATCCTAAAACTGACAAGGTATGGTTGTCCATTAATGGGTTAGTTGACATTTTGGCACCAAAACTTTTTCACGATTAGTCAGTCATTCACTTCAAGCTACTGCTAACTGACTTTTCCAGAGTTCTTAATCCATTGCGGCAAGGGATAGATTTTTTAAAAAAATGAAGTAGCACTGAGTACTGTGAAACAAAATAACCTTTTCATGGCATTATTAAGAAAGTGAAAACCTTTAGGTATCTGTATTTTTAAAAATTAAATTATGACGTAAAATGGAAAACAAGAAAACCACGGAGATGCATAGGAAAATCCAGCAGAAATATCCAGAAGTGCTGAGAGGTTGTCCTTGGTGGTGAGACTATGGGTAGGCATTCCTTCTGTTATATAGCTATTCATTTCCATAACAGAAAACATCTACATAAATTTAACAACTGCCTTATAAAACGTGTAGGGTGTCTCTCTACTCCAAATACTAAAGAGATTAAGCCACAAAGACCCCACCAAAGAAGCAAGAAGACACTGCGATCGGAACGAAGAGTTTTTTGAACACTGTTACAGATATATCCTCCTATGGCCTAGACAGAGCCCATGACCAGAAAGAGGAGATTCTCCTCATCTAAGAATCATTAAAAAAAAAAAAAAAAAAAAAAAAAAACCTATAGTAGCAAAGAATGGCATCGTTATTTCTGCTCACACCACCATACAACGGAACGTTGTATGTATAAATCCCACTTATAGAACCCCAAATACTCGATTCCAACCACGCCAACACCCTTGCAGTCCCCCCAGCCCACGTGTATATTCTCTGGATTGAAGGGATGGGCTTAATTGTCCCTCTTTGAAAACCTTACTCATAATCGCTACTCGCTGAGGAATATGAACCCGAGTCGCTGACTCGATCTTCAAAATCACAGTCCTCATCTTCTTCTTGTGAAGAGGGGTCCCCAGGGAGCTCGTCTGAGCTCGGACGCGAATCGTACGAGGCCACAGAGGCCATTGTCAGGCATGCAACAGCTACAAGTCAAGTAATTCAAATCTCGCAGCTACAGCTTGCTAAGGCCGCCATGTTGCCTCTGCATGGAGGGGGCAGAGGCCATGTGACCACCAATTCTTAGCTGCAATTGGTGGCAGTTCGGGTTGCCAGGGAGACGGAGAAGCTTCCCAGAAGAAACAAGGAGGACAGAAAGCAGCAGCCAATGAGCTGAAACTTCGAGGAGGGCTTCTCAGTTGGAAGGATAGAAATAGGTGAAGTTTCACCGCTTACGCTCCCCGGAACGCTCTTCCTTAGAGCAGCATAACTTGTTAAAACAGGCGGAGATCCACTGGGTTTTTCCCCTTTTTCTTCCAGTGCTAGATATCCAGTTTGGTCTTTGTCCTGTGTTTCTAATGCCTAACAGCTGTTGGTCAGCCTTCCCCTCGAGGGAAACCGCACTTTACCGTTCCTTAGGGCCTCATCCGTGCAAGTAATGGACACTTTTTAGCAATGCGATCTAGATGTTAATATGAACACGCTCTATAGTTTTATGGGTTTCATATTGTTTCGCAATTGCAAACATTATCCCAAGTGGGTATTGTAGAGTGCCACAAATGAGTGGCAATCCTGTGGAATCAACTTCATGTTCATTTTCTAACTCAAAATTGTATAATCTAATTAAGTGTTCTCATTACTAAAGTTGGAAGTGTAAACAGGTAAAATCTACCTGTCATTTATGAATACCTACATCAAGTATTTTTTAAGTACAAAAATAACAGCTGGCACTGACTGAGAGTCAGCCTTGGCTCTGGTTACTTTTTTCATATACAATGCTGAGCATTCACATACTATGAAGTAAATGTTTTCTCTATATTAAAATAAGGAAACTAAGCTTTAGAGAAGTTACGCATCTTACTAATGGTTACATGGCTAGCAGTCAACAAAGCCAACCAAGGAATGAACCTAAGTCAATAACCATTACATGAAATTTCCTCCCTCAGAATCCAGTAATTCAACTATTAGAGATCTACTCTGAGAAAGAATGCAAATTTATAAAATTTGCAAAAGTGAAAAGCTGAAAGCAATCTTAAAATGTCAAATAATGGGGAAAAAGTTAAATATATATAAATATCATTATGATTTTAACTAGAATGTGTTCAAAGAGTAAAGCATGAAGGAAATGTTCATGTTGCAGCATGTAGAAAAAGGATATAATGTTAGTTTATGATCTCAAAGGCTGGGTGCTGGGGATTCTCTAATGGGCAATTATAACACGGTGATAAGTATTACAATAAATACAAGGTTCTAATGGAATACCCAGTAAAAACCAAAATAGTATATGTGGGGCTACGACAGATTTCTTAGAGGAAGTATTAATTTATATTGTTATCATGGCATGGTTCCAACAGAGAAAGAATAATGGGAGATGAGTCATCACATGGCTGGTAGGGGTATATGCATGGAGAACTCAAAGGAACCTGGATTGTAGCTGTTGCACGGGCAGAAAAACTCTACCTCCATCTTAGGGTCCCAGCTGGGCCTGAGAATTAAACTTACGTAAAATAGATTAACAAAAGAAAAGCAATTGGAACTTGTTATACAGATTTCGAGGCCCTGCTCCACATCAACAGGATCAGAATCTCCAAGGGAGGGGCCTGGAAATCTCTATTTTAAACAAGTGCCCCCAGTGATTCAGCAAACTTGGGGAACTGCCCTAAATTTCCCCTCAGTTCTGTGCTTCATACACACAGGCCAACTGGCCATTCCCTGAATAGGCCGGAACCCACTCCCACCTTGCAAATTTGAGCCTGGCAGAGAGACCTCTCTCCCTGCTCTAGAATCCAAGTTTTACATGGCAGGGGAGCCCTCATAAAGAAACAAAGACCCAAAGAAGCAGTTAGAGTCAGTTAACTTATATACTGGATCGGACAAAGAACAGGTAGCTGTGCAGAAGCAACTAAATTAAATTGGGAAGTTTAAAAGATAAGTTATTTTAACAAGGTCTGTACAGAATTCTCTTGGTTTCACTTCTATGCCCTTGAGAATAAGAATGTTACATTTTTCTAGTATAGGGAGGGTGTCTTTCACATGGGAGCTTTATCTGCTGCTTTCAAGAAACAGCGCAAAGGCACTTGCTGTTTTTCAAGTGCACTAAACTTAAATGTATAGTTTACCTCCCTCATAGCCAAATAAGCTGCAGTATGCAGCTTATACTTTTAAGCTGAAATTTAGTTGTATTTACATTAACTATGTACATTACATGTAAAAATATACATTAAACTATGTACATTTGAATTTGTACATCTACAAATGTACATTAAACTATGTACATTTGAATTTCCTAGGTTTTATGGTTTTATTTAATTTCTAAATGTGCTTTTTATAGTGTTATAACAGCTATTAAATTTTGTAATTTATTTGTATTAATTCATAAAATGGTTTTCATCTTATATAGGAGCTATAAAGCAGTTTATACCTCATTTATTTAAAATTATAATTAAAAAACTTAAGTCATCCCTGGAAATCCACAAGAGTCTTTTCCTTAAAAGTGGTCTGTATGTTACTAAAGTTGAAGAACAGGAGGAGGAATTTGGAAAGGGGTAATGGGCAAAAGGAGTGTCAGAGGCATTTGAACCACAGCGACTCCATCTTGAATAGGGGCTGGACAAAATAAGGCTGAGACCTATTGGGCTGCATACCCAGGAGGTTAGGCATTCTTAGTCACAGGATAAGATAGGAGGTCGGCACAAGATACAGGTCACAAAGACCTTGCTGATAAAACAGGATGCGGTAAAGAAGCCAGCCAAAACTTACCAAAACCAAGATGGCTACGAAAGTGACCTCTGGTCATCCTCACTGCTCACTATATGCCAATCATAATTAGCATACAGTGAACGGTGAGTATAATGAGCATTAGTTGCTAAAAGACACTCCCATCAGCACCATGACAGTTTACAAATGCCATGGCAATGTCAGGAAGTTACCTCATATATTCTAAAAAAGGGAAGAACACTCAGTTCTGGGTATTGCCCACCCCTTTCCCAGAAAACTCATGAATAATCCACCCCTTGTTTAGCATATAATCAAGAAATAACATATAAGTATACTCAGTCAAGCAGCCCATGCCCCTGCTCTGCCTACGGAGTTGCCCTTTTTTTTCCTTTACTTTCTTAATAAACTTGCGTTCAATTTATTCTGTGAACTTGCCCTGAATTCTTTCTTGGGTAAGGTCCAAGAATTCGCTCTCTCTTGGGGTCTGGACTGGGACCCCTTTCTGGTAACAAGAGGTCCTTGAGGTGGTAGGAGGCGATAGCATACAAGACACAGAAGGAGAGATATAACCTCCCTGGACACCTCTTCCCTAAAACTAGAGGGAAGAGCCAAAGAAGGGTGCTGGTGTGGATGGTGACTTGCCAGTTTCAGGCAGGAAGCTGAGGCAGTCTCCATGTGACAGTGTTTATTGTCTGGTAAGTAGGCTGCAACCTTGCCAGCTGAAAGTGATGGAGGAAGTTAATGGGGTCAGAAGTTTGAAGAAAGTGGAGACAGGAAGGAAGGGAAACAAATATTTCCATTAGCATTGAGATCCAACAAAAAATGTATTACTTTTAAAATCAGAGAACAATATTATTTTAAAAAGCTGGAGTCACTATACTCATTATTTTGAGTTTCATGGTAAAATATACATGCTTACTTTCACCATAATCTTAAACATTAGGTATGATTTAAGATTCCATTTCAAAATAAAAAGTGCTTTAGGTACCTCTTTAATAAGTTAACCTTTCTTGTTTTAAAAGCAATTTATTGGAAGTAAAAAATAAAATAAGAAATTAAAAAAGGACATTTACAAATTTTAGCAAAATATCACATTTTCTTCCTACAAATTTTTCATCCATTTTTTTTGTAAGCATCTAATAGTTTCATACCCTGCCTCATAAACCTTGCATGGTACCTCCTTAAATAGAGAACAAAGTTCAAACTGTGTAGCTTCTTTTAAAATTTTTTCTCTAATTCTACACACAATTGAACACCAATTCAGAATTAAATGCTTTATTACATGTTACATCTTAAGTTAATCAAGCTCATCAACTTGCCTATTCAAAAGAATCAACTGGAGCTTGTTACACAGATTTTGAGGCCCTGCTACACATCGACAGGATCAGAATCTCCAGGGGAGGGGCCTGGAAATCTCTATTTTAAACAAGTGCCCCCAGTGATTCAGCAAACTTGGGAAACTGCCCTAAACTTTCCCTCAGTTCTGTGTTTCATGCATATGAGCCCATTGGTCATTCCCTGAATAGGCCGGAACCCACTTCCACCTCCTGAATTTGAGCCTGGCCAACAGACCTCTCTCCCTGTTGTAGAATCCATCAACCACATAACCTTGAGCAAATGATCTCCACAAGCTTCACTTTCCTTATCTGTAAGTTCAGATAATGGTACTTACTTCACAGGACTGTTTGGAATCTAATGAGTTAATGCATGTAAAATACCTAGCACATAAAGCGTCAATAAAACAGCTATTTTATCTCATTTACTCACACAGTTTTCTTACTGTGGAATGATACTTACCCAAAATTCATTTGTTGAAATACTACATCTTTCTTCAAGATCCAATTCAAATAGCACCTTTTCCCAAAAGCCCTCCCAGACACATCTCCTACCTCAGCAAGAATTCCTTTTTCTACTCTTTCCTCATAATCTATCCCATAAAATTAGGTTATAACTAATATCAGTCTGTCTTATATCTAAATTAAATAGGAATACCTCTATCATTGCCACCAAATGACAATCTCCTGGAGAACCTGACTGGGTCTTTTTTTTTTTTTTTCTCTCTTCAGTCTTTCACCTGTCACAAGGTTGAACTGGAGCAAAAAACGCCACATGAAAGTATACCTGCTAGGACATTAGCTATATCCCTGAGTTATGTTAACTCCCTTGTCTAATTTACTTACATGTGTTAGTTCAGTGGATAAAAGTGAGCAACAACAAAATTTACCACCTTGCTTGATCTTTCATCAAAGAAGAAATAATATCAATCATTTTTATCCTTATTTTAATTTTCAGGTTGTAGTATCAATTAGACATATTTCTAAATTTACATATCATATTTCTACTAACTTACTAATATTTAATAAGCTTAGATATTTTCAAAAGGATGAAGAAAGGAATAGGATGTCATTTTCAGGGCTTTTATAAGAATATTCTGTCTGTTTCATAATTAGCAATTGCAAGAAGATTTAAGAGATTTAGACTGGGGTATATTTTCATTTTCCCTTTTCCACTACAAAATGACCAGCCATCTTCTGAAGCCCAAATATGTTTAATTTAATGCATATGAGACATGACATCCTTATTTCCATAGATTACCATCTTGATTAGGCAAACAATACAATTCTAACATAAAATACACCAGATAAGGACATAATTAAATATTTAGTATCATTAGCAGGTTCAGGAGCTCTTTCTCTAGTAGTAATAGAAGCTAGCAATGAGAAGTAAATGAAAATAGGGCCACATGAGGTCATATTCATTAAAAAAACTTAAACTACAAGGTAAAAATTATGTAAGAGTTTGTTAGAAACTAATATTGCCTTAATTGTGAACACAGAAATAATTATACTTTATGAACTATGTGGTAATAATGACAGCCATAATTGTTTTAAAAATATGAATAAATAACTTGGTAGACCAATAAAATAGCATTTTAGAAAGTGAGACTTTATTATGTAGAAGATTTCAAATTTCAGAGTTTATATATCAAAATAACATTTCAGCAATCCTAAATGTACAGAACTGCATTGTGATCTAAAATTCTCATTTCCCTCTATAAAAGTTGAATTACTTGTTAAAATGCATGGAACTTACCTGCAATAAGATCATATATTCCACATTTCGATAGTAATGGAATACAGATGAGAATCCAGAAGCACAAGTGAGACTAAAATAGATGGCACAAAGGTCAAGCCCAAAACCCAATTCATTTACTCCTGTTTCTTTTCATTTTATATCTTCATTTACAAATTATAACAAATTTGGCAAGTTGTTCTACCACTATAGATAAACAGCTGCCTATCAGAAAGAAAGGCGGCTCCCTTAAAATAGGAATGCAACAACCCTGGAAATTGTTGATGGCTGACAATCTGCTGATGAAGAGGAAAGTAAAAAACAAAAGGCAGACATGAGAATTACCAAAAAATCATAGTTTATAAATGACTGCCAAATGCCCTAAGTAGCACCTAAAAAAAAAAAAAAATTAACAGCACTGTTGAATCCTACAATAATTTGACATCAACTGGAAAAAATACTTGATAATCTGTAAGTGCCATGCATTCTCCAGTCAGGGGATCCAAGTTCTCATCCTGATTTTGGCACCAGTAACCAAGTGGAAGTGGACAAAGTCAGTTTCCTCATCTGAAGGCAGCAATAATAATCTCTGCCTACTATATAGGGTTGCTGAAAATCAAATGAGATAACCCTTGAAATCTAACACCTTATACCTTAAGAAACAGAGCAGTGTGTACTTTATATTATATTTTCAAAAGCTTTTGGTTTTTTAATTATTCATTTTAGTTTTTATTTTTAGAACTTAAAAAGATATTACATACTCTTTTACTAACAGGAATATTACTTAATTGGGCATACCCCCTGAGAATTCTGGATAGTTGCAGTATTTTGAATTTGCATATTTTCGCCTTTGGTAAGAGTATGAAATTTGGGTCGTCGAAAATTTTGAGAATCACCTCTAGTTCACTTTTTCCACTGGCTTAGGGGTCAAAAAGCCAGCACGCTAGCCTGGACCAGCACCATTCATTAGCTATTAGGCCTTGGGCAAAGTCACTTGGCTGAATCTTCTCAGAATCTTTAAGAATAGCTATCCTTTTGTGTTTTGTTTTAGTTTTTTATTATAGAACAGTTGTTAACATAATCCCCTATATTTGACAGAACTTTAGTTTTATAAAGCACTTCCATATCATCAGAAATTCACATCAACACCTTGTGAGGTGGGTATTATCCCTTAATATTAAAGAAAGAACAGGGGAAAATACAAATAAGTGAAAAATCTTGCCAAGTCACACAACTACTGTGCAACAGAAGAATGAGGACTCCAAGGAAATGATTAATTTGCAATAGTATTGTGCATGTGTGTTTTTAAAAAAAAAATTTGCAAAATACTATTAAGAGGATTGTTTGGTTATTTCTTCTAATCAAGATGACACAAAAATAACGTAAGTAAAAGTAACTGAGAAATGCAATACTGATGCTTTTCCTTGACTCAGACAACTTATGTGTAACTTTTTTCAAAAAGCAGAATAGCTAAATTTATTTTGCTGAGCTATTTTTATTTTAGTATTGACATTTTGATGTTAGCACCTCATGCAGAGAAAAGTTTGCAACTTCGCTTTAATTTTGGGTTGGCTGAAGTATCTTTTTCAAAAGCACAGCAATTTAATGCTCTACATTTTAAAAACCATATTTGCAATGGAAAATATACAAGTAATTTAAAAAAGTACACACTCACAAGACTTACCTTTTAAAGTAAGACGTTAAAATAAAATAGAATAGTATGTTATTTTCTCTTAATAACACGGCTACTAGTCACTTTAATGCAATTGCCAAAATTTTGTATATAATTTACAATGGATGTTTTAAAGGAAAAAATAAAAGTTTTGTAATATTAATACTTTTAAAAAAGGCCATGCATTGATATGGTTCATGAGAACTATGAATGATAAGTACGAGTATGATTTAAGGGTTGTCAGATCTCGCTAATTTCTATAATATTGTGCCTAAACAAATCTATATATACAAGCAAAAGACATTTGATTAGATGTGAACTTGTGTGAAATACAGCTTCATTAAATGAAAGAGAAACCTCTACAGATGTCAAAGTTTTTTTTAATGTATGTTTGAAAACATTAATATATAACCACTAATAAGAGTAATTTATTGCAGTAGCAAAAAGATTTTTGTATAATGTTGAAAAGAAAGCACTGTTAGCCATGATACTGACAAACACATTTATAGTTCCAGATTCCATTGGTTCCTCTAGCATTTGGGAGCAGTTATTTGTAATTCAGATAAAGTAGCTTTTCATTCTAATACTGAGCAGGTTATTCTAGAAATATTCCACTACTTCCGAAATAATCATCTCAGTCTTCATGACTATAGCTTAAACATATTCTTTTGCCTGGTTTATTCGGACGGGTTTGTGCTTTGGATCTGAACTCCTAAAGTGTTAATCAGTTTGAAATTTTTTGGCACTCGACATTTAAAACATGAGAAATATGAAGAAATTCTGTTGCAGCAAGGTCTTAAGCTTTTAAAATCAGCACCTCTCCCAGCTTTACAACAAAGTCATGCTGTGAATGAGTTTTTAGTTAATGCTTCTTGGGATTTATTCCTGGACTATAATTTTATCAAATGCAGGGGGAATTGTTTTTGGGAATTTAACAGAATATCCTTTTCACTGCTCGTTTAATAATATTTTATTTTGTATGGCAGGGGCTCTTTGGGGGTTGGGGGAAACCAGCTGCAGAAAATTGCAGGTTTCAGAAGAGAGCTCTGAAATCGCAGACACCCGATTTCTCCCTTGCACACTGTCTTTCTTTTTTACTCACACTTCCAATAGAACAGGATTTCTACAGCTCATATGGTTTTGTACAAAGACTTAAAAGGGCCACTTGAAACGTTTACAGATGAGAGGGCTCACATAAACCTCCCTCTGACAGATATTTACTAAGCGCCACTTACTCTTTCTCGCCACAAATGTATTCAAGAGATACTTTAGATATATTTATAAGAGTTTTTTTTTTTTTTTCCCCCCTACAACGTCTTATGAAGGCCAGGCCTTCCTAGAACTAAAGCAGCATTAACTGCCTGGTATTTCATCCATCCTTTCTTAAAATGAAAGACAATTTGCTCTTCATGTGGACTATTTCTTTCTCTTCTATACACCCATCACTGTAACCATGGGATTTAATATTTGTTAGTCTATTTTGCATAAAGGATAAGGTTGGACGAAAGTACCAGCGGTTAAAATTAATGCCCTAGCAGCTTACGGAAAGTTGGGGTTCTCATTCTTCCGAGAGAAACTCTTAAATTTCTTTTGTGTAGTTGTTGGTGTGTGGGCGCGAGCGCATGCGCGCGCGTGTGTGGGAGGGGGGTGGGGTAGAATTAGATTTGTTAAAAAAGCAGCTCTTTTCCATTCCAGTCACAACTAAAGTTCAAACAAAACTCTTAGCTTCCTGGAAGAAGCCTGGAGGTGTTAAGGGACAGCTTCGCTTAATCTTTCTCTTCTTCCTAAGGTAGCGTTTTCCGGAGGAGATGGGTGACCGGGACCCGCGCGGGGCCAGTCTCGGTAGCGGGACAGGGTGGATCGCTGGCACCCGACTCTGGAAAGGGTGGGGTGAAGGTCCCAACGGCCCTTCGCGGCCAGCGCCGCACTAAGGCGAATCCCAAGTCAGATGCTTCCAGAAAGACCCCAGAAAGAAAAGCGGCCCCTCCCTCGCCCACATCCCCGGGGCAAGAGGGCGGTCTCGCCCCGCGCCCCGGGGCCCTGCACTGACCTGTGTAACAGGACACGCTGCACTGAGTCCAGGTCCTCTAGGCTGCGGGGGGCAGGTTTGGGGATGCTGGACCTGCCCACCTGAAACATGCCCACTGGAGACTCGCTGCAGGGGCGGACGACAGGTCACCTAGGTGCCAGCCCCGGCGCCCGCCGAGCCGCCTAGCCCCCGCACGGCTCCGGCCGCCGCGGGGAACGTGGAATTGCCAGCCTCCGACGCGCGGAAGCCAAGGGCTGAAGGCGGCGGTGTTAGCGACGGCGGCCCCTCCTTCGCCCGCGCGCTCCCCCGCCGGTCTCGGAGCCCGGCTCACTGGCGGGCGGCGCGGCCACTCTTAGCTGCGGGGGCCCGGGGCAGGTGGGCGCTCTGTGGGCCGCCACCCCCACCAGGGCTCGCGAAGTCCAGACTACCCCCTCTTCCACGTCTGGGTTTCCCGGTCTCTTCCTCTGGCCCAACTACACAGCCCGTCTCCCGCGCTGGGGGCGAGCCGTCGAGCGCCTCCGGACCCCGCCGCCTGGCGCTGCGCTCTTTCGCCGCCTAGTGCGGGATGCAGCTCTTCACCCTCCCTTCCAGGACAGCGAGGCCGCCTCGGCCGGGGACACCGGCGTCCAGGCGCCGCCCCCAGCGAAGGAAACTACCACCTGCAGCTTCCAGGGCCACAAACGAGGGAGGAGTGGAGGAAACTCTCAAGGGTCTCTGAGGCTCTGGCTGCTATGTGGAAGACCCGAAAATGAGTGGGGAAGAGAGGCAAGGTAGTTGTCCGTTCTTGGTGGGAGTTTAAATTCAGCCTAAAGAAGCCATATACATTCATCCGTCCATGCAAATGTGTATTATCACTTGCTATGTGCCAGGCCAAGTTCTAGTCCTTGGAGGTACAAGAGTGAATAAAAGGTGGACTCTGACTTGTCTAGTGTGGCTCTGTTCTCTTTTTTGGGGATTTATTTGCTTTAAAATATACTTGACCCCAGGAGACAGTCTCTACTCTAGGGCATTAGGTATTTCAGTGAACTATTCTGTGGCCTGTGGCCAAGAGAAGACAAAATTAGCTTGGTGGTTTTTCCCTCGTGGGAAAAGTGACGCGTGTGTGACTTCTTACTCTAGACTGTCCCTAAGTCAGAACCGGCCAGAATGGTAAGGGGAACCACTGAAGGAGAATAAATGGAGAAACTGGAGCATAGTCGTTTAAAATGTGAGCAACCATAGGTTATAGATTAATGATAAATGGTAATAGATTAATTTTAAACTTTAGAGTAATTAGCTGGGACTTGGCTACTCACTGTAGGACCTCTAAATGTCATTATCTGCAGATCTTTTCTCTTGGGTCCATTTCTCCAATCAGGGATGTCTTTCTGGCTGCCAAGTGGGTTAAGAGGGTGAATGATGGAGGCCCCATCTCTTAGCATATAGACTTTTACTTAATTCCTCTCTTTTCAATAAGTTGCCTTACCCCTGGTCTATACTGTACCTGTGTTCTTGAGTCCACTGCCTCAAAAATCTGAAAATGTTCATGTCTTTTGATTCAGAAATTAATCCTAAGAAAATGATAAAAAGTGAGGGTCATGATGTTCGTTGCAGTACATTAGTATAGCAAAAATATGAAAGGTAGAAATGTCCAAAATTAATATAACTACCTACATAGATTAAAGTTCATTCATACAATGATCTAATATATATTTATTAAAAGGAAGTTTAAATAAAATGCTTAATGGCATAAGAAAATATTTATGATTTAAACTTTAGTAAATATTCAGGAGACAAAATTGTACATTCAGTTTTTTGTTGCTATGTAAAAATTGGGAAATTGATTGGATGGACATGCACCAAATCTTAAAAGTGATTATATCTGGAAGTAAAATTATGAATTATTTTTTCTTGTACTTTTCCATGTTACATTTTTTATGATAAATATATATTATTTTTATAATCAGAATGTATTCAATCCATTGTGGGAATGTAAATGTGTGAAAAGAATGATTTATAGTCCCACTAGGGAGGCTGAAGTGGGAGGATACCTTGAGCCCAGAAATTCAAGGCCACCCTAGGCAACACAGCAAGATCCCCCTCTCTTAGAAACAAAAAAACAAAACAAAAACCAGATTGATTTGAAGAATAGTTGGTGGCAACTGAATTTGTGGATAAAAATTTCCAGTTATTATCTATTTCACATTACCATTCTCAGATATACATCAGTGGTTTTGCTAAATATTTTATCATTTAAGGGTACAAGGGTAGCCTACATTTTAAAAAAGGACCATTACGAATCTTTTATATAGAGAATAGTTATTAAGTAAATCAGATATTTGTTACTTTTTTTAAGCCATAATAATTTATCTTTTGTTTGAAACTACTAGGTAAGTTTTCCTTCTGACTTTAGATTTTGTGAAAAGTCCGTGTTCTCACTTACAAGTGGGAGCTAAACATGCTGTACTCATGGACATAAAGATGGCAACAATAGACACTGGGGACTACTAGAGGGGGAAAGGAGGGAGGGGAGCAAGGGTTGAAAAACTGTTGGGTACTATGCTCAGTACCTGAGTGGTGGGATCATTCATGTCCCAACCCTCAGCATCAGGTAATTTACCCAGGTAACAAACCTGCACATGTACCCACTGAATGTAAAGTGAAAGTTGAAAAAGAAGTCAGTAGTAAACATTAAAAATGTTTTGTGTGAAAAGTTTATGATGTTATAAATTGCTATTCAATTACATGTTCAAAATAAATCTTCATTTACATATGTTTTCTTAAAGTAGGATTTATCTACAGCTACTTCTGGGCAAGAAAATATTCTATACATTCAAATTTATTCTAGACAATGACAACTTATATCTCATAACAGAATAATCCATTTCACATGGAAACTTTTACCACTAAAAGACTCTCACCATGTTTTTATGTTTGTATATTAATTGGATTGTTTCAATCATAAGTTCCTTATAGCAATATAAAGAAAATAAGAGAAAATATTTGCAACATGTATTTTGAGATGAACAACCTGTACAGAGGGAGAGGTTGATGATGCAATAAGAGAAAATATTTGCAGCATGTATTTTGAGTTGAACAACCTGTACAGAGAGAGAGGTTGATGATGCAAAAGAAAAATGAGATCATTGGTACTGCCATGTCCCAGAGTTAGGAGAAAATGGTATCTTAGTGCATAATTGGAGGCCTCACCTTGGACTAGAAGAGGCACACTCCATTGTTATGATTGCCATAATTTTCTGCATTTCATAGTAGAGATTTTTAAATAAAAATTGACAGCTACCAGAGAAATCAGGACAGAGCCATACCTTTTCATTAATTTTAGGTGTCGTTATCCTTTCTGACCTTTATCAATAATGGTTTCCATAATGATTTTTAGACTTTTGCCTTGGAGACATAAATACCTTTTTTTAAAAAAAGAAAAAAAACCACACTAGTTTTCGGCTCATAGAATATTGGTACTATTTTTTAATGCATCATGTATTAACTGATCTCCTCTAATAGATTCTAAGGCTTTTTGAGGTCAAATGATGTCAAGAAGCTTTGGAATCTATTCGATAGTACATCATTTGACCTCAAGCGTCCATATATATTGAGTGACTGCATCCTGGATCATGGTTGCTTCTGAAGGTGAAATCCTGGGTCAACTCAGTATTGACTTGAAGTTTGAGAGAGCTGTTTTCACTGGCTTGCTACAGGGTTCTATACCTGACCTAGTTCTATTTAATAGTTTAATCAATGATATTAATGAAAATAGGGAAGGTATGCTTGCCAAAATTGCAGTGAATAAAAAATTGGAAATGTGTTGACTCTTACAAAATTTCTGGAGTCTGGAAACCCTAACTCAAAAAGGAAAAGATATGTGTATGTATTTTTGCACATATTTAAAAAATAATTATGATAGATCAGGAAAGCAAGCAGGCTTAGCAGTCATTCAAGTGTAGAAGATGCAGACAAATTATTGAATTGCAATATAAACAACAGTGTTAAAGTGGCTACCATTGTACACTACTCAAGTGCCATATAAATTTCTGTCTTCTGTGTACCAGATTTTAACAAACACATTGTACCAGAGGAGTGCATTAGGATCCATCAAACTCACCAATCTGTCATAAATCTCCTGATTTTACCTTCTTCTGTGGTCCATCACCCTCTTGGAAATACTTGAGCATTGTTACATGAAAGGTGGTTAGGAAAAAAACTCATTCAGTAGAATTGTCTAAGAATTCTTGACACATCTTTTTTTTCTTTTTTATATACTCAAGGGGTATGTGTGCAGTTTTGTTACATGGATATACTGTGTAGTGGTGAAGTCTGGGCTTTTAGTGTACCCATCACCCAAATAGTGAACATTGTATCCAATAGGTAATTTTTCAATCCTCACTCCTCTCCTACTCTTTGTGCTTTTGGAGTCCCTGGTGTCTATTATTCCCCTCTCTATGTCCATGTGTACCTGATATGGTTTGGCTCTGTGTTCCCACGCAAATCTCATGTTGAATTGTAATCCCCATTGTTGGGGGAGGGACCTGATGGGAGGTGATTGCATCATGAGGTTGGATTTCCCCTCTGCTGTCCTCATGATGGTGAGTTCTTACGAGATCTGGTTGTTTGAACATGTGTAGCACTTACCCCTTCACTCTCTCTCTCCTACCAGCCATGTGAAGACCTTGCCTGATTTCCCTTTGCCCTCCAGCATGATTGTAAGTTTCCTGAGGCCTCCTCAGAAGAAGCTGATACAGCCTGCAAAACTGTGAGGTGATTGAACCTCTTTTCTTTATAAGTTACCCAGTCTCAGGTATGTCTTTATAGCAGTGTGAGAACAGACTAATACAGTATCCATTGCTTAGCTCCCACTTATAAGTGAGAAGTTGTGGTATTTGATTTTCTGTTTCTGAGTTACTTCACTTAGGATATAGGCCTTCAGCTGTACCCATATTGCTGCAAAACACATAATTTCATTTTTTATGGCTGCATAGTATTCCATGGTGTATATATACCACATTTTCTTTATTTAATCATCCATTGATTAACACTTAGGTTGATTCCATGACTTTACTTGTGAATAGTGCTGTGATAAACATTTGAGTGCAAGTATCTTTTTGATCTAATGATTTTTTTAAATAGATACCTACAAGTGGAATTGCTGGATTGAATTGTAATTCTATTTTTAGTTCTATGAGAAATATCCTTACTATTTTCCACAGAGGTTGTACTAATGTACATTTTTGACAATAGTGTAAAAGTATTCCCTTTTCCCCACATCCTTTCCAATATCTATTGGGTTTTTTTTTTTTAACTTTTTAATGATAGAAATTTCCGGCACATCTTTAAAAATTCTTTCTCTTCTTCCAAATTCTGTATCTAGGTATATGTGGCAAGCAGAGGCCAGATTATATACACTACCTTAAAGATTATGGTCTTTATCCTCAGTGCAACAAAATAAAGTCATTGAAGAGTTTTAAGTAGAGGACTGACATGATGACATGGTGAGATATTTTGAAAAATTCACCCTGGTTTGCTCTATGAAGAATGGATAGCCAAGAATGAGTCTTAGTTGTTTTTGTCATTTCCTTTATGAATGGAGTGAGTCTTGAAGGACAGCAACATTTAATGGCAGGATAGAAGTATATATTCCTGGAAAGGACACAGAGAAATGGCCAGAGAAAGGAAGGGCTTAACTCACGGAAGCAAAGGGAACTTAATGTTTCCACTGGAAAGTCAAGGATGATGAAGCCTGAAATATGTTCTTTGAATTTAGGCACAAGAAGGTCATTAGTGAGTGCTGATTGTATGGAGTAGTGGTGGTGGGGAGATGTATTGAGACAGCTGGGAGAGTGAGTTGGAGGGGTGGAAGTGCAGGCAAAGGGCAGAAAGAGCTCTTTTGCAAAGTTTGCATCAGAAGAGAATTAGTTATGGGTTAATGTGGTGTTAAAGCAGATTTCTTCCTTTCTCCTTCTATTCCTCCCTCCCTTACCTTATTATAATGTCAGAGGCTTGAGTAAGGTTAAAATGACTGTGAGGATAATCTATTAAATAACTGAGAGGAAGAGGCTGAGTATAAAAGAAAGAAAATGATTGTCTTACAGAGGAGAGGGGATGCTGCTCTCTAGTATCCCGTAGATGACAAATCAGGGCAGGTGTGAAGGTTTGTAAGTTAAATGGTAGAAGATGGAGTCTTCCAGTCAGGGGGCATTATGGGTTGGTTCATGTCCCCTCAAAATATATGTGGCAGTCCTAACCTCTGGTACCTGGATGTGACTGTGTTTGGAGGAGTATCTTTGCAGATGTAATCAAGCTAAGATGAGGTCACACTGAATTAGGGTGGGTCCTAATCCAATATAACTGGTGTTCTTATGAGAGAGGAGAAGAGAGACATACACACACAGAGGGAAGACATACACACACAGAAAGACAGGGCCATAAGACAGCAGAGGCAGAGATCAGAGTGATGCATCTATAAGCCAAGGAATGCCAAAGATTGCTGGCAGCACCAGAGGCTAGGAGCAGGCATGCAACACATCATTCCCAAGAACCTTCAGAGAGAGCACTGCCCTTTCATCACCTTGGTTTAGGGCTTCTAGCCTCCAGAACTGTGAAAAGATAAAGTTTGTGCCACCCAATTTGTATTAATTTGGTTTGGCAACCCTAGGAAACTAAGACAGCTGAATTCTATTTTTTGGGTGTGTGAGATGGGAGACAAGATCATCTGCTAAATATGAGAGGGCAGGTAGGGGATGGAGGTTTGAAAACAGCACAGAAAAGATCATGCTGGTGTGGTGAAAGGAAGACAGGGATGACCAGGGTAATAAATGTAAAGAGCTTGTCTGGCATGTTCAGGGCACTGGTCAGCAGGATTTCTAAAATGGTCCCCAAAAGACATTCTACCCTAATCCTCAGAACCTGAGAATGTGCTGAGATATCAATCCTTTAATGATCTGATATTATATGGCACAGTTGATGTTAAGATGGGGAGATTATCTGGGTGGGAAAGATCTAATTGCACGAGCCGAAAAGCAGAGAGCTTTCTCCAGCTGATGGCAAAAGAGGAAGTTAGGAGATGCTCTTGAGAAGAACTCTATGGGGCATTGCTGATTTGCAGATGGAGAGGCAGCCTCTAGAAGCAGAGAGTGGCCCCTGGCTGACTGCTGGCAAGGGTATCTCAATCCTACAACCACAAGGAACTAAATTCTGCCAGCAACTTGGATAAGCTTGGAAGAAGATTTTCCCACAGATCCTTCAGGACCCCTGGCAAGGATGTTGCACTAGTGGAATCTAGTATTGAACAGAAAAATAAAGTGGAGTGTGAGTCTTTAGAGAATTTCTAAAATTCTTTTTATTCTCTGGCATTTCCGGTGGCCACAGGTGTCCATTCCAATACTGGCTCACCCTTGCAGGTTTAACGTAGTGACCATTTATGCGCTCTCTGCGCTAGGATGAAGATATAGCATGAGTCAAATTATGGAATGGAGTATTAATACTTGACTATCCTTGACACGTTGGGTTTAATTGTGTTCTTCTACCCTCAGGACAGTACATATGTAGTCAGGAAGGTTCTCCAGTTAGGTTCACCTTTCTGAAGAATTTGAGAATCCATCATTACATTGGAAAATGGAACAAAAAGTAGACCTAAAAGGACCTTGCCCACAAAAGACACCAGAATGGTGGTCACCTGGCAGGGGGAGGCTGGAATATGTGGGAGGTGAGGTGGGGGCTGAGAAGGAATAAGGAAGACAGAGCTTCTGGGTACACATCAGCCTATGTAATGTAGACAGGAAAGAACTGGTTTTTTTACCTGCTGAACTCTGTGCTTATGATAGGAGGATTCTGGTAAGACTGTTCTTTTTGGTAATGTTCCATATGTGTATACTCTTGCAGACATTGAGAGGCATAATGGCAGGGTTATAACAATTTAACATTTCTGACTTTTCTTCATGCATATTATTTATTTAACAAATATTTAATGAATATTATCAAATGCAAATCATTATATCATCCATTAAAAATGCTTTTAATGCCCTATATCACTTGGTTCTTGTTCTAGCTTCCTAATCAGATGAGGCATCTTGTTAGAGTTTCGGCATCCTCTAGGGTTAGGGATCCTGGCCATTTCTCAGGAGTTAGCTTTCAGCTCTGATATACCAAGCTCTGCCCTGTATCAGGCTGTCCCACTGCTGTCTCTCTGGAAGATAGCAGGAGCATCTTTACCGCTACCATCTGATACCCAATTGATACACTCTTGCCATTTCCTGGACCCCTGAATGCATATTCAGGTCTTTTCATGCTAAACATTGAGAAATAATATATGTGTGGAGTGATAGATAAATAGGATGATAGGCAGATAGGTAGATAAAGTTTTATTTACTTGGGGCTGGGCACGGTGGCTCATGCCTGTAATTCCAGCACTTTGGGAGGCCGAGGCAGGTGGATCACTTGAGGTCAGGAGTGAGACCAGCCTGGCCTACATGGTGAAACCCTGTCTCTACTAAAAATACAAAAACTAGCCAGGCATGGTTGCGTATGCCTGTAATCCCAACTACTTGGGAGGCTGAGGCGGGAGAATCACTTGGACCCAGGAGGCGGAGGTTGCAGTGAGCAGAGATCACACCATTGCACTTCAGCCTGGGTGACAGGACGAGACTCCGCCTCAAAAAAAAAAAAAAAAAAAAAAAAAAGGTTATTTGCTGGTATCCAAATCCTCTCTGCGTGCAAACCTTTACAACAAAATAGGTGTAAAGGGCTCTTTCCTTGCTCTCTTCTCTCTGGGGCCTGGCATATACCTCCCTCTTCAGGAGCTGGAAATTCATTAAATGGCATAGAGCACCAGTGGCGAAACCTCTGACTTTTTCATTTGAAAGATACAACTCAGTCTTAGAGTATGAGAGTGTGTTTTGAACATTCAATTGGATGCTGCGTGTTTGTGTGAGCTACTAACAGTAATGCTGTCTCATAATGCATGGTATCACCCTTCACTCTCCTTTTAATGGCATCACACAGATGAAAGGTAAGCATAAGCATCTGTAAGAACCTGTGTAGGTGGTAGGAATAGACAGTGAAATGCTACAAAGATGCGGTGACGTTGTTAATTGTCTTTTACTCTGTCGTGGTCCAGATATAATTAATTATACTGTGAAGTTGTAAAAATAAGGATGGCGTGTTCACATAACCGAGAATTAAGGAAGTGAGAGGAAACCTAAAAGGAAATAAGGCAGTGGTTGCACAAAAAATCTGTGTTCTGATCTTTAATGGACTAAAGGGAATTTGGTAACTTTAAGCAAATGCCTTCTCTGGGGAAAAGACAGCACAGTTTATTCAAGGTTATCATGTCTGGCTCATATATTAATTTGGGGGGTATATATGAATAGGATGCACCGAAACAATAGACATAATTTATCATTCAAAAAGCCTTTCACAAAATTTCCTGTCAACGTTACAGTGGGAAAAGATGAGGTGGGTAGACAATTTAAAAGGTGTGAAAAGTCTTAGAGGCATAAAACGAAAAGTCGCTGGGAATAGAATTGTGATCAATAGAGGCCTCCAAAAGGAAAGGTAGAACTGGATGAGTTTAACAACTTATAAATACTGGAAAGTCAAAATAGGTAGCGACATACTTGAAGATATTGCTTGTTGCTAAGCTATTTTGGGAATTTTAATGACTATGGAATAAAGGGGTAACTACATGAATAGACAAAAAGGCATATTAATTTCAGTGATTGAAAATATATGAAAAATTAATCCAAATTAGATTTATCTACGTATTATCAGTTATGAACCAGGTGAAAGACCTGAAAATCAGTTAAGGTATAATCTTAGTGTAGATAGCCTAGAAATTCAAGATTTTAAACATAGTGTTTATACAAAATAAAAGCTATTATCTACCCTAGGTCAAAGTCCTGTGCTCCGATAGCAAAATTCCATGCACAGTTTTAATATACTCCATAATAAAATAATAAGAAAACTGGCAATATGTTTCAAAAGAGGTAATTTAAATGATCCTAAAAATGGGTGGGCTGAACGTTTGCAAGAGATCAGGAATACAGGTTTGAAAGATGACCAGGGAATGTGATTTATTACTTTTTTCGCAACTTTTTTATTTTGAAAAATTGCCAACCCTCAAAGAAGTTGAAATGAGCATCTATATGTCCTTCACCTAGAATTCATCAATGAGCATTTTTTACAGTCATAATCTGTTTTTTCAAATTATTTGAAAATATGTTGCGGAGGTCACATTGTTTTATTCCTGATACTTTAACATCTGTTTCCAAAGAAAAAGAACATTCTGTTATATAACCACAATATTATCACAATATTACTGACACATGTGTTATCTAATAAAAGGTCCACATTTTCAAATTTCCAAAATTTTCAACAATATTTTAGTCATTCTTTAAAAAACTAGAAGCCAATCAGTAATTATTTGTGCATTAAGTTGTCATGTCTCTTTAATCTTTCATCTTAAACATACTACCAGTCCTTTTATTTTTCTGGTCTTGGTATTGACATCTATGAAAAGTCTAGGCCAGTTGTTTTGTAGAATAGTCCACAATTTGGATTTTTTTTTTTTTAAATATATACAGGGTCTCTGTCACCCAGGTTGTAGTGCAGTGACGCAATCTCGACTTGCTGCACCGTCGCCTCTCAGCCTGAAGCAATTCTCTCACCTCAGACTCCCCAGTAGCTGGGACTACAGACATGTGCCACCACACCTGGCTAATTTATTTTGCATTTTTATTGGAGATGGGGTTTCGCCATGTTGCCAAGGCTGGCCTTGCACTGCTGGGCTCAAGTGATCTACCTTGCTTTCCACAGTGCTGGGATTACAGACATGAGCCACCATGCCTGGCCCATGATGTGGATTTATCTTATAGTTTCCTTATGACTGTATCAGGTTAAATATGTTTTAATATAAATAATACATAGGTGATATTGCTTTCAATGCATCCCTCCAGGTTGCATATAATGTCAACTTGCCTCATCATTGGTAATGGTAAGTTTAATCACTTGGTTGAGGTGGTGTCTGCTAGATTTCTCCACTGTAATAGTAACTTTTCCCATTTGTAATCAATAAACAATCTTTGGAGTGATGTTTTGAGTCTGTGTTCCTCAATAACTTTTTAACCAAGAGTTTTGGTGTCCGTGGAAGATTCATACCTGTTTTCTCATTCTCTTGTTGCTGTTGTATTATTAGCTGACATTCTCCTAAGGATGAACTCCCTCTACCTTTTTAAAGGATCACTGTTGCCTTGCGGATTCTTTTTCTATTTAATGTGTTAAAATCCACTCCATAGTTATTCTTTTTGATGCTTAAATTGTTCTGACTCCAATGTTCCTTTGAACATCTCCATCAATTTTTCAGGATTCTTTTGCTTTCCGACACAATACAATATTTCAAATTTACCTTGATCTTTCCTTGCTCCAAATTTATAATCAACTGTTTATCAAAGGAATTCATTAAAAGTTATTTATGTATTTATTTAAAAGTAAGGAGTAGTATTTCGACACCAAGATATGACTATTGGGAGAGAGACAATTCTGTGCAGGTCTCTCACATTTCTGTGCACCTTGTGAGGGAGGGAGTCCCAGCTCTTTGTTCTGGACTCCTTTTTCCAGGGTGTTTGTGAAGTGAATGGCCTTGGAAGATAGAGATAATATCTTTCTCCAGAGCAAAGGCCCCGTTTGTTTACTGTCCAGCATAATCAAGATAATGTCTCTCTCTGGGCAAATGTCAGACAGCCTTCCCATTCTACAAGATTCAGCAAATTCAGGGTTTCTTTCCTATAACAGAACCCATTGCGTGTGCAGACGTCACCTGGTTCTTTTCATGTTGCTCTGCGGGAATTGAGGTTGGAGAACAGGAGCAAATACTGATACTCTAGGAACTCTATTTCCATGAATAATAAAGTCCTTTGTTGCTGACCCAGGAGTTTCTTGTGTTCTGCCAGCATTCATGAAACTGGCAGGCTAGCTTGTCAGGTTTCAAGTAGGATAAAATCTCAGACTCTGTCCAGTTCTTGACATTGGGGAATGGGTGTGTTTACTGCTACTGATGTGTCATTGCTTCCATGCCTTTTCAATGGAGAAAACTAGAAAATATATTTTTTAAAAATCACGAGTCAATACTAACAAGTCCTATTTCAAAACAATGCCATTAAATTCTTCCTCTCCTTCCCCAATCCATATTTGCATCTCCCTTCTCCAACAGAGAGAGCCCCAGTTCCTAAGAATATCAATATATTCACACAATTGCTCTTTTCTGCATTTCATATAAATTGGGATCACAATTATTATGCCCAAATCATTATAAGTTCAGTAGTTGTTTGCAGTTTTTTTTGTCCTTACAGTATATCACACCAAAGATCCAAAGATGCAGTCACATTACTGTACTATAAAGATACTTCAATTATCTTTTTTTCTGATTATGTTACCAATTTGGTATACAGTGAGGTTCATCTGTTTTTCTTAAAATTCAATTTTAGACCTGCATAATATTCCATCTTGTTTATTCAACCAGGTTCCTATACATGGGCATTTTGATCGCTTCTAATGTTTTACTATTACCAGTAATGCCATATTGGATAACCTATTTTAGGTGAGGTATACCTTCAGGGTAAATTCCTAGAAGTAAAAATGCTGGAACAAAGAATAAATGCACATGCAATTTGCTAATACCCTCCTAATAGATTACATCATTTTGTAGTACCATGTAAAAAGTTTGAGAGTGCCCTCAAACTTTTCATTCATTTTGAGACGAGTCTCCCTCTGTCTGCCTAGGCTGGAGTGCAGTGGCGCGATCTCAGCTCACTGCAAGCTCTGCCTCCCCGGTTCACACCATTGTTCATTTCTCATTAATGGTGTGTATGCAAAAGCTCCTGAATTTTTGCCTATCTGAAAGGTGAAAAACTGTGTTAGTATTTGGCATTTCCAATTATATGTGAAATTATGCATCTTTTCATGTGGGGGGAAATCGGTATGATTGTTATACGTATGCATATGTCAAAGCTCAAGTTAAATATTTTAAATGTGTTCCACTTATTGTATGTCAATTATAGCTAAATAACACTTTTTTTAATTTAAAAAATTAAGGAGTGAAAAGAAACTAAAACCCCAAAAGAAAAAAATGAAAAGACAGGAGCAGGCAGTTAAAAAAGAGAGAGATAAATAAATACTCTTTAATAAAATGCCTTAAAATGATGGCATAAATTTAAACTTTTTTCTGTGAAGCTTAACATAAGGAAAATTATAGTGTATGCCATCTCAACCCAAGATAACCAAACACTTTTCACAGACAGAAAAAAGATCACTTGAATAATATAAGTAATAAAAACAACTTGAAAGTAAAGAAACAGGTCATACATAAAATGTAACATGATAAAGATTTATTATATTCTCCAAAGGAAGAAGAAATGGCTTGATAGTGGGTGGCAAAGGAGGATGTGAGGGGTTGGGGAGTCATTCTTTGAAAGGTGCATTCTTTTTTCTGTATGATCTTCATCAATTTTTTTGACTTTAGGGAGATCACGATTATTTGCACTCAAATTACACTTAAAACTAAAGTTTATAGGCTGGGTGCAGTGGCTCACGCCTGTAATTCCAGCACTTTGGGAGGCTGAGGCGGGCGGATCGTGAGGTCAGGAGATCGAGACCATCCTGGCTAACATGGTGAAGCCCCGTGTAGTCCCAGCTACTCGGGAGGCTGAGGCAGGACAATGGTGTGAACCTGGGAGGCAGAGCTAGCAGTGAGCCGAGATCGCGCCACTGCACTCCAGCCTGGGCAGGCAGAGAGAGACTCGTCTCAAAGTAAATAAATAAATTTAAAAAAATAATAAAGTTTATAACAGTTAAGAACACCTTCAAAGAAAAATACAGGGTAGACATTACAGTGCTTTGAAACACACGGACATAGCTAATGTGTAGCACAAACTGCAGAGCATAGATCTGTTGGCATAGGTCCACAGAGAAAAATATTTTTGGACCATCCAAACATGGAACTCAATTCAAATTTGCTCCATTTTAAAATTTCCTGACTAGAAATGTATTGAGTAAAATGGTGACTGGATTTTTCTAAAATTGTAATATTGAAATGTCACTTTTTACAGTAAATCTACTTAGCATGTTTTCTTGGGGAAAGGTAATTATAACAAGGAAAAAAAAAAAAAAAAAACCCAGATAATCTGAAAGACAGTATAACTTTTCAAGAGGTGTAATGGTAAGAATGTCATTGAAATCAACAATCATTATATAAACTGGGCTTGTATTTCAATGCTACTATTCTAATGGATAAGAAAAGCTGAAATTATCATGTCTAAGTAAGTAGTTTACTTTGGTAGAGGTACTGATGATTCATCAAACATATTGCTCTTGTAGACGCTGAACATTTCCAAGTCTGGTTATCACATGCTTTCATGTTTTAACTCAGAACCTTGATTTATGCTTTCCATTGTTTTTGGATAAAATCCAAATTTCCTAATTCTGTTGAAAGAGCCTCCACAGTTTGGTTCTCACAAATCTCTCCAGGTCTTTTATTTTCACCCTTCCTCTAGAGCTCTGTGTTTTAGCTATGTTGAAATGCTTTTACCTTCTAGAATTTGACCTACTTTATCTCACCTAAAGGCCTTTTAAAACCTGTTTGCTCACATTAAACACTCTACCTTTTATCTTGATTTGATGGTTACACAATATATACGTGTATCTAAATATCATGTTGTACCCTATAACTATGTAAAATTATTATATGTCAATAAAAATAAAATAAACATAAAAACCCCAACCCTGCCTTTTGTTCTTTGCCTCATTCTCTCCGACTGAGGAGTGTCAGCTTAAATTTCAATTCTTTGGAAGGGATTCCCTGTCCCCCAGATTAGGTTAGCCCTTAGGTTCCCTTGCTAGGTGCTTCCAGAGTACTGTGTATTTCCTTAATTACAATAGCCTTTATTATAATGCTTGCTTCATTGAATGCCTTCTGAATTTTCAAGGACAGGTACTATGATTGTCTTATTTATTCCTGTCTCTTCAGCATATATCTCTGTATTTCTTGGATGGATGAATAAGTAAAAATGGATACAAACTATGCCATTAAATATACACTTTTAATATACTTTTGTCAACTCCATCAGTTAAAAATTGGGGGCTTTTAACCTTATCATTAACATTTTTATTACAAAAATGTATTTATATTTATCTGTTTCTATTTCCCTGCAATGAGAATGACAGAATTCTGAGGCATAGACACAGAATAAATAATGCCTCCTTGCTATTACAATTTACTTGGAAAAAGCATGTCTACTTTATAAACATTGTTATTTTTATCCTATACTTTCTGATTGGCACAGGGCAGATATTAAAAATATTATACTTTATAACCTGAAATCTGTTTTTTAAAACTTAATAATTTTTTTTGCTTTTTAAATATATATATTTTCAGAAACTCATTGCTTGCTAACTGAAATCTGTTTTAAAGGAATAAATTTTCTATAGAGAAGGTATTTTGGATAAAAAGAATGATGATGTAGCAAGTTGGAGATTTGGGAGAGTACTTTAAGTAGTTTGATTTGTTTAAGATTGAATATGAAATTTAAATCACGTTTTAAGTCTTTCCTTTAAAAGTATACAGATTTTTAAAACAGTATTATTAAAAACTTTATTTTAGATATTTAACAATACCTTTTAGAATTGGTGGCTTTATATTAACCTTGCAGTTTTAGCTAGTCCATGGTATTTGGAAAGAAACCAGGTTTACAATGGTGATAAATATAATGAGAAAGTCTTAAAATGATTTAAAATGATGACTTAAGAGTTATGAAATAATGAACGTAAACCTGTATTAAATTAAGAAAAATTTCCTCTTTCAGTTTTGAAAAGCAAAAGGGCTCCACCTGGTGTTGAATGAAACTATAGATTTTTAAAAATGATTTGATGATTTTGCATTTTCTGAAAATTGTAATTCAAAATGCTTTTCTCAGTTTTCTATTTATAGTAATGCTATTGATATTATTTCAAAATTACATGGACTTAGTTCTTTTATGAAGTAATTAATGTATGTCTGATAGAAAATGTTTCCTTTAACATTAAAGATTTTAGAGAAACTTCTCTCATGCACCTTCCCTTCATCCTACCTTTGGCAGGCATGAAAATGCACCTCACAGACAGAGCACCCAGCTGCTGTGCTTTGAAGTCAGCCACACCTCCCATTCATTGCTCTTACCAATGGACTGAGTGCTGTGGCGATACTGAGGCCGTCTTGGTCCTGAAAGACAGGTGGGGCTCCTTTGTCCACCGCTTAGGCTGGAGTACTTCCCCATGGCTTTGACAAACAATTCTCAGACTGCAGAGCAGCGTAGGATTCTTCCATTCAACCTTCTCTCCATCATCCTGGGGTCAGACTTGGATGCAGTCCGACAGCTCTCCCAGACTTTCCTAGTTCCTTCTTTATTTCTTTTTACACAGGCATTTCCCACTGTTAAAATCCTGACATATTTAACCCTGTCTTTGTATCTGTTTCTCTGAGGTTCTGGGCTAACACAATTTCCCTTCTGGAAGTTTTATGAAAAACGAGCAAGTGGAGACATTGGTCTTATTTTCTAATATCTGGGTGATCTACTATTTGGTTCTTATGCATTAAATTAGATTTTGAAATCTTAAACTCAGGTCCAGGTCTCTTTGAGCTTTGCTAATTAGTGCATGGTGTGGAAAAGTTCATGTGTCCTATGGAACCACTTGATATTTTGACGCTCCATAGCATCAAAGCATGAAGAATGAAATAAAATGGTAAAATTATTTTGTATTTTAACTACAAGATATCAAAGGATATTATAGTTAAAATTCAAAATAATTATACTATTTACATGATATAACTATATACCATATAAGGTATAAGGGCTCTCTGTGATCCTTTAATTCTCCAGGATCTCAGAGAAACAGATGCAAAGACAGGATTAATAAATATAAATAAATTTATGTAATAAAAATATTAACGATAGGGTCAAAAGCCCCCAATTTTTAACTGATAGAGTTGACAAAAGTATGTTAAAATAATATAATCACTTAATTTAGCCAGCATGGTATTGTTTGCACCAGTCACAAGGGCTTTTGGACAAGAGTGATGATAAATCAATGCAAATCCAACATCGCTTCTAGAAAAATGCCTTCTCATGCCTGTAATCCCAGCACTTTGGAAGGCTGAGGTGGGTGGATCACCTGAGGTTGGGAGTTCGAGACTAGCCTGACCAACATGGAGAAACCTCGTCTCTACTAAAAATACAAATTAGCTGGGTGTGGTGGTGCATGCCTGTAATCCCAGATACTTGGGAGACTGAGGCAGAAGAATCGCTTGAACCTGGGAGGCGGAGGTTGCGGTGAGCCGAGATTATGCCATTGCACTCCAGCCTGGGCAACAAGAGCAAAATTGCATCTCAAAAAAAAAATATATATATATTTTTTTTTTTTTTTTTTTTACTGGTGAAGGGTAGGACTTCAATGTCATTTTTTACTGACACAACAAATCATATTTAGTGTTATTTTTCATTATTAAGTGCTGGTCATGATGGAAATACATATTCAGATTTGTTGGCTCTCATTGAAACGGGATATACATTACTAGAGTATCCTAGAGAATAATCAACTATGTGAAGTGAAAGACACTTCAGTTCCTGATAGAAAGGCAATAATAAGCACCAGTAACTTGCAATTTCTGGAAACTGCCCAGGGATCTTGTGTCATTCCATGTGCTTGGTTTGCTTCTATCTCACTGATATTTACACTACGAGGTTAATGCAACTCTAGGAAAATAAAACTTCAGATTACTTTGTAGTATAAGAGAGTGGAAAGAAACCATAGCCCGGGAGGTAGAATATCTGCATTTGAGTCTTGGCTTTACTTACCTTGGGTAAGCCACTTACCTTCTTTAAGCTTCCCTTTCCTTATCTGTAAGATGCAGCTATAATTCTCTGACTCCCATTCACATAGTCATAAGGCTTAAATGAAATAACCCACTTGAGACCACTCGGTAAACTAAAGCACATTGCATTTTTAAGGTTATATAATCATAGTTTAATTGTACTTCTAATAAAATTATCTGCCAAAAATTTAAGTAGGTATTCTGATCTTTTATAGGAATTTTGAAATTTGTAGTACATGTAAAGATATTTAAGTAAAAATTTTCTGAAACAACTATTTAAATAAACAAATATGTTTTAAAATAGACCTTATTTTGCTTTGCTTCTTTCATGTAAAACACATGGATTATTTACTAATAAAGACAAAGATTATAACTGAGCTACTTTTTGGTAGGTTAAAAATGGAAACAAAAGTAAGTGTAAATTTGAATTGCATGAAAGATCTGGAGAGATAGAGAGGTTAATTCTCTCCCTTCAATTTTTGAGGCAGTGGTGGAGGAAACACATTTTTATAGCACCTGACAATTGAAGCACAGAATGAAAGAAGACATCCTTGTTTATCTGTAAACATGAGCAATGAATAATATTTTTGTTTTAATTTTTTTATTGTGCTCTTTTGTAGGTTTTCATGAAAGTAAATTAATAATGTAACATCTCCACAAATTCTGTTTTAAAACTATAGCTGATAATGTTCTTACATGGTAAAATATTGTCCATAAATTATTCATGTGTAGTTAAAATACAAAATAATTATTCCACTTAATTTTGTTCTTCATGCTTTATGCAACCATTTAACTGTGATAAGTATAACACCGATATTATGAAGTAGTTTAATTAGGCATCCTGATTCTGGTTAACTTAAGCAAAAAGAGGAAAAAATGAGCTACCGATATTTCACACAGATTCCGAGGAAAAGTTAACAGGAGGCTCTGAGGTCTGGGGAGAAACTTTTCATCCCCTCTTTGCTCTGCCTAAGATACTCCTTAAGTTAAAGTCTGGGTAAGGTTGCACTCTGAACCCATTCGTTGGTCCTGAAGAAAATAAAATACCTTCCATGCAAAGCCAGTTTTGTGAAAGGCAAGAGAGGTCGTCCCCAAAAGAAAGTGAAGGGATGCTGGGCAAGAAAAATAACAGATACTCACTACTTGATGTATTCAACTCAAATATTTTCCAATGATTTTTTCATTTGTGACAGTTATAATCACTTTCCTTAGTTTCTAAGATGACATGCACTATCTGTTAAGTCATGACAAGCTCAGATATTCAACATGCTTTTTGATGTTCCTGTTTCTTCTCTCTAAGCAAATGTTGCACTAGATAGATCAGGCACTGGTGCTTATCACTGATGTATTGGTATATTTTTGTTCTTGGGATTGTATATTCTTGAAATGATTGCTGCCGTGTAAAGTTAAGGCAAGGCACACAGGAAAATTGCAAGCTTGGCGAGTGTCCAGGTAAATGGTTTTCTTTACTGCTTCCCCATGGACATTGTTAACAGACTTGAGCAGAGGCAGCAGATGCCCATGGAAATAGTGTTTTATCTTCTGGAGATAGAAGCTCTGTGTATGCATGCTTATGGACAAGGCGCAGGTATGGCTTTTGGGCCAAAATATGTGTATTTGCTGCTTTGAGAATGATTTCTTCCTTGGGAGTCCAATTTGGGAGGATTGCTTGATCCAGGAGTTTGACCGGGCCTGGGAAACATAGCAAGACTCTGTCTTCACAAAAAATAACAAATGAGCTGGACATGGTGGTGTGCACCTGTAATTCCAGCTATTTGGGAAGCTGAGATGGGAAGATCCTTTGAACCCAGGAGTTCAAGGCTGCAGTGAGCTATTATCGCACTGCTGCACTCTAGCCTGGATGACAGAGCGAGATCCTGTCTCAAAAAAAGAAAAAAAAAAAAAAAAGACTTCTATAACTACTTTAGTTTAGAGTTAGCTAGAAAAGCAGTACTAGAAATGAGCATGATACATGTTTCACATCTGAAAAACTCTTAGAACATCTCTGATTTCTATCACCATTATGTATACATTACAATAATATCTATTATTTAGATTGGACAATATGTGTTGCTACTCTATTTTTTATTACATTTGAAATATTTTACATATTCAGATTCTGTTGTTTATAATTTACTTTTTAAATAATTATAAAATATCATTTAGATATATAATTTATCTTTCTGTTATTAAAACAGATATTCTAGCAAGAAACACTAGAGGGCATTCACTGCTTTGTTCAAAGACATTGGTCCACTTCATATGCAGTTGCTCATATGTGATGCAATGTGTTAATATGCTTGAAAAATTAAATATGAAAATTTTCATTTTCTAAAATATCTCAGCATATTATTGAATGCTGAAACAACAGAAACCAAAAAGTGGATAAGTAGGTCACAGGGCACAAGAATATCTAATTCTTCATATTGGAAACAAATCTTTAAATAATCTTTAATGTGACTTAATTTCTCTTAAAATAAGTCAAAAAATAATACAAAATATCAAGTTTTTAGCACTTCTAGCACAGAAAAAAAGATTGATATAATTTTAGACTTACTTTTATTTTAAACACACCTGGAATTTAAAAATGCAAATAAATTATGTAGAAGCATCAATGAGTTAAATCAATCATTTCCAATTGTCATTTTATCATATCACTGAAATTATCCTGTTTCTATTTCCATTCTCAAGTTTTCTTATTACACTTACCTATCCTTTTGCTCTCTGTTCAATTTAACTTATTTATGCATTCAATTATTTTATTGGGCACATTCTCTATGTATTAGTTTTGGGTTTGTAATTCTCTGTGTGTATGCTACAACAAAATATGCTCAAATAATTTGAGTAAGAACAAATCCAAATCCTCAAGAACTATATAGATGACAGAAAGAACAAGCAGTTTTTTTAGCCTCAGTTTCTTTTTTGATAGGTTTATTTTATATTTTATGTATTATTATTATTGTTTTTTTTGAGACAGGGTCTCACTCTGTCACCCAAACTGCAGTGCAGTGGCAGGATCTCAGCCTGCTGCAATCTCTGCCTCCTGGGCTCAAGCAATCCTTCCACCTCAACCTCCTGAGTAGCTGGGGCTACAGGCATGCACCACCACACCTGCCTAACTGTATTTTTAGTAAAAACAGGGTGTTGTCATGTTACCCAGGCTGGTCTTGAACTCTTAGGCTCAAGCAATCTGCCTGCCTCGACCTCTCAAGGTGCTGGGACTACAGAAGCCACTGTGCCCTGCTGATAGGTTTATTTTAGACTGGACATCTGACTAAGTATTTATTGGCTTAAGTTTAGAACAAAATATGTAAAATAATCTGAACAATTTTATAGATAATTTTGTAATACCACATGGCCTAACAAAAACTTAAAAAAGCAAGTGTTTTCTTAACATTTTTACCCCTAATTTTTATATTTATATGTGGAATTTTAAAAAACGCAAGTATCACAAATATGAACCTTAGCATGTCTCTCCCCTGCCTTCAGGAACCCATTTTTAGATACAGTAATCTAATAAAAGTTAAGTAAATTTTGGCCCTGTGCGGTGGCTGATGCCTGTAATCCCAGCACTTTGGGAGGCTGAGGCGGGAGGATCACGAGGTCAGGAGTTTGAGACCAGGCTGATCAACATGGTGAAACCCCGTCTCTACTAAAAATACAAAAATTAGCCGGGTGTGGTGGCGTGCACCTGTAATCCCAGCAACTTGGGAGGCTGAGGCAGGAGACTCGCTTGAACCCAGGAGGCAGAGGTAGCAGTGAGTCAAGATCACACCACTGCACTCTAGCCTGGGTGACAGAGTGAGACTGTCAAAAAAAAAAAAAAAAAAAAAAAAAAAAAGTTAAGTAAATTTAAACTAGGTGTGTGAAATCCTTTAAAAAGTCTAAGTGCTGTATAAATGTAAGAAGCTGTCATTTTGGGGTTTAAATTTTGACTTTGGTATTTTATCAGCTCAGTGTTTTAATCTGTAAAAATGAAAACGACGACTCATTTGATGACTTTCCTCCCTTTTTGCGTCAGTACCTTCCTGAGAAATGAGTCTAGCTGATGGATCGTGTCTAGATACTGCAGAAGGTGGGGAACCACATGAGGAGCAAGAAAGAAAAAAGCAAGGAAAAAACGACATGAAATTTAAAAAAACTATAGAACTATAGGAATGAGTTTTTCAATTGTAATGTACCACTACCAACCTAAAAAGATGACAAAAATAGTTGTAAAGGACTATTTGCATATCTTTTAAGTCACTACCCTTACAGTATCTTGGTTCTCAAATTCCTGTGTGAGTTTTCTGTTTTATGGGTTTTTCCAACGCATTTTAAAACTTTCACTGGCTTCTTCTAATCTGCACTGTTTATGATCTGTCTCCTATGTTATGTCATGTGGGATTAGGAAATGCAATAATAAATTATATTAAACAGAATTAGAAAAGCAAATCTGTTAGCATTCCAAAAAATATATTGATAGGTGACAAAGTGCTAGCAGCCCTCACTTGCAGTGTCTCCTTGGCCTCAGCGTCCACTCTGGTGGCACTTGAAGGGCCGCTCAGCCCGCCACAGCACCGTGGGAGCCCCTCTCTGGGCTGGCTGAGGCCGGAGCCCCCTCCCTCTGCTTGCCAGGAGGTGTGGAGGGAGAGGCGCGGGTAGGAACCTGGGCTGCGCGCTGCGCTGACCGGCCGGTGTGAGTTCTGGTGGGCGCGGGCGCGGGCGCGGGCTCGGCGGGCCAGCACATGGAGCGGCCGGCCGGCACCGCCGGCCCAGGGCAGTGTGGGGCTTAGCACCCGGGCCAGCAGCTGCAGCGGTTGTGCCGGGTCCCCCAGCAGTGCTGTCCTGCCGGGAGCGCTGCACTCAAATTCTCACCGGCTTTGGCTGCCTCCCAGCGGGGCAGGGCTTGGGACCTGCAGCCCTCCGTGTCTGAGCTCCTCCCCCTACGGTGGGCTCCGGCGAGGCCTGAGCCTCCCCGACGAGGGCTGCCCCGTGCCCCGTGCCACCGGGTTCCATTGACAGCCCAAGGGTTGAAGACTGCAGGCGCGGCTGGGGACTGGCAGGCAGCTCTGTCTGCAGCCCTGGTGCTGGATCCACTGGGTAAAGCCAACTGGGCTCCCGAACTGGATGGGGACTTGGAGACTTTTATATCTAGTGGGAGGATTGTATGTGCACCAATCAGCATTCTGTGTCTAGCTCAGGGTTTGTGAATACACCAATTGGCACTCTGTATCTAGCTAACCTAGTGGAGACTTGGAGGACTAGCACTCTGTGACTCTCTGTCTAGCTCAAGGATTATAAATGCACCAATCAGCACTCTGTGTCTAGTTCAAGGTTTGTAAACGCACCAATTGGTGCTCTGTATCTAGCTAACTAGCACTCTGACTCTGCATCTAGCTCAAGGATTGTAAACGTACCAATCAACACGCTGTCAAAATGGACCAATCAGCTCTCAGTAAAGTGGACCAATCAGCTCTCTGTAAAATGGACCAATCAGCAGGATGTGGGTGGGGCCAGATAAGGAAATAAAAGCAGGCTGCCCCAGCTTGCCAGTGGCAACCTGCTTGGGTCTTCTTTCACAGTGTAGAAGCCTTGTTCTTTTGCTGTGTGCAATAAATCTTGCTGTTGCTAACTTTTTGGGTCTACACTGCTCTGAGGTGTAACATGGTGAAGGTTTGCAGCTTTGCTTCTTTTTTTTTTTTTTTTTTTTTTTTTTTTTTTTGAGGCAGAGTCTCGCTCTGTCGCCCAGGCTGGAGTGCAGTGGCCGGATCTCAGCTCAGTGCAAGCTCCGCCTCCCGGGTTTACGCCATTCTCCTGCCTCAGCCTCCCAAGTAGCTGGGACTACAGGCGCCCACCACCTCGCCCGGCTAGTTTTTTGTATTTTTTAGTAGAGACGGGGTTTCACGCAGCTTTGCTTCTGAAGCCAGTGAGACCACGAACCCCATGGGGAAGACCAACTCCAGACATGGTGCCGTATTGAGCTGTAATGCTCATCACCAAGGTCTACAGCTTCACTTCTGACAGACCAGGAACTCACCGGAAGGAAGAAGCTCCAAACACATGTGAAAGTCTGAAGGCGTAAATTCCGGACACACCATCTTTAAGAACTGTTAACATTCACCACGAGGTTCCGCGGCTTCTTTCTTGAAGTCAGTGAGACCAAGAAGCCACCAGTTCTGGACACAATATGACTTTTGGAGTATTCTTTTTTTTCTGTTTGTAGTTACCTTCTTTAGTGTAAAGATAATTAGGAAGTTTCACTAATAAACTTACTCTTTTTTGATTGTGGAATTAGCTCTGATGCAGCAAAGTATAATTGTGCAACTAGCTCTGAGGCAGCAAAGTACAAATGGTGTATCTTTTTTTTTTTTTTTGCAAGCAATGACTCTTTTAGAGTCAGTGCTTTTGTTCAAATATTGCAGAGGTGTTTTGGTGTGGGATAAGGGTGTATTCTGGGAGTTATCTGGTGGTGACATTAGAATCAGGAGCATATATTGTTTTAAGAAGCACGTTTCAGCTTTCAACAATGAGAACAGTTGGACACAGGATGGGGAACATCACACACCGGGGCCTGTCATGGGGTGAGGGTGGGAGGAGGGATAGCATTAGGAGACATAGTTGTGTAAATGATGAGTTAATGGGTGCAGCACACTAACATGGCACATGTATACATATGTAACCTGTACGTTGTGCACATGTACCCTAGAACTTAGGGTGTAATAATGGTAAAAAGAAGCACATTTCATTGTATAATTGCTTTAATGTGTTCTTGATTATCATTTTACATTGAAATTTTGACTAACATTTAAAAGGGCCTGAGATTTTTAGATTTATTAGAAAGGGGCTATAGGTTTAAAAGAAGGTTGAAAGACAAATTATTGGGCAGTTACTTTTGGCACAAAATGATCTTCTGTTTTGCAAAAGGAAATCTTGTACTGCAAGATTCCTGGGTATATAGCACATAGTTTGATCTTTAAAAATTTTATTTACCCATATTTTGGGGGGACTATATTTACTTTGGAAATGGGGCATGTCTAGAACCATTTTTTCCCGTTTAATCTTGCTAATATGCTGAGCAACTCGTAGTTCTGATAACTACCAGAGAAAGTGAGGAATTAAGGGTAACAGCATCCACTTACAGGGGAGTTTCTCTCACAGAATCCTGAGTGTCTCTGGGACCCTGAAAAAGTGAAAGAAACTTTCATGTCACCACACTCCTGGTAATTCTACAGTGCATGTCCAATTGCTTCCACTGACATTTGACTGCTCCAGTATTCTGTCTTCCCCTTAAGCTATCGACATTATTTGGAACCTGCCTCACCCTCAGCCTGCCTGCCTGACTTCACTGTCAAGAGGCCTTGCTACACACGGTTTCATAGCTTTCTCCTTTTTTCCCTCAAAATATTGTATCTTTTAATCCCCTGACCAAAATCTTCAGAGACCCACTTGCATGTTTCAGACTGAGTATGTATCCTTCAGCCTGGTATTTAGGACCCTCTATAATTGGCTATCTCTGTATAACCTCTCATGAGTTATTTTATTCTTTACCCTCAAGTCAAACTCATCAATTTGCTTTTTTTTTTTTCTTGAAAATGTGCTACATTTTCTCAACTTTTCACATTTTCTCTTGCTGTTCTACTCACCAGTAATACTTTTTTTCATTTTCATCTGTAAAAATTCAAGCCATCTTCAAGATGCATCTAGATGTCAAGTTCTTGGTTAAGCCCTCCCTGTTCTCATTTGGATGTCACATCCCTTTCCCCCCTGAATTATGCATTGGGCTTATGCCTTTACGAGGTCTTATATTAAGACCTACCTTATATTCAAGCTATTTTATATTTTTCCTGAATTCTGTTCTTGAGGACAGAAGGGTATCTGAATCCAAGTTTTGTCTTGTTTTTTTGAGAGTGTAGTTTTATTTTTTCATACAACGTCTAAAACAAAGTTTGACTCACAGTGAGTGATCGACAAATATTTGTTCAGGCTGGCCTGGGCAACACAGTGAAACCCTGTCTCAAAAAAAAAAAAAAAAAAAAAAAAATTAGCCTGGCGTTGTGGTGCACACCTGCAACATCTGTAGTCCCAGTTATTCGGGAGATTGAGGTGGGAGAATCTCTTCAGCGTGGGAAGCAGAGGTTGCAGTGAGCCCTGATTGTGCCTTCGGCCTAGGTGACAGAGTGAGACCCTGTCTCAAAACAAAAATAAAAACATACAAAAAAAAAGAAAAATATTTTTTGCATTATTTTTTGATAATGTGGGGTGAGTATAAAGATTGATTTTCAACACAGCACAGGTCTGGAAACCATATTATAAAATAGATTGTTATAAAGTAGCTTATGTTTTTTGTATTGGAATGATAAAATTCTCAGGGGCTTGATATGTGCCTGATCATCAATTTTGGCATAATATTACCAACAACATGTTTTAAAAAGCAAGCCTTGGCCGGGCATGGTGGCCCACGCCTGTAATCACAGCACTTTGGGAGGCCGAGGGGGGCCGATCACCTGAGGTCAGGAGTTCGAGACCAACCTGGCCAACATAGCAAAACCTCGTCTCTACTAAAAATACAAAAATTAGCTGGGCATGGTGGCGTGCACCTGTAATCCCAGCTACTCAGGAGGCTGAGGCAAGAGAATCACTTGAACCTGAGAGGCAGAAGTTGCAGTGAGCAGAGATCACACCATTGCGTGATCACGCCCATCCAGTCTGGGTGACAAGAGCGAAATTCCGTCTCAAAAAAAAAAAAAGGCAGGTCTTTAAATTCAATAACTCTCAATAGTCATTTTCTCAGACTGTGAGTATAGTGTTGATTATATAGTATTTTGAAAGTGGGCAGAATCACACAGAATCACCTTTTCCAAACTTCCTCAGTTTATGAGATGACAAAGAGGTTAAATGACTGCTCAAGGTTGTACAGCAGATTAGTGGCAGAACAGTGATTAAGACCCAAGTTTTCTAATCTCAGTTAAATACCTTCTTCAGGACTTTGTTGTATCTTTTTAATAAAATTCACAATATGAGTTTAAAGGTACTTTACCTATTCATTATACCAGGGTCTATGACAATTTTCTTCGGGTGTAAATATAGCTCATAAAATATTCCTATGAACCTATTCCTATGGTCTCTGAATGTGTCTCCTCAGAATTCATATGTTGAAACGTAATTATCAAAGTGCTGGTATTAGGAGGTGAAGCTTTTTAGAGGTGATTGGATGAGTGCCCTTGTAAAAGAGACCCCAGAAACCTGCCTTGCCTCCTCCACCATATAACACAGTGAGAAACTGGAAGAGGGCATTTACCAGAACCCAGCCATGCTGTAACCATGATCTTGGACTTCCCAGCCTCCAGTACTATGAGAAATAAACTTCTGTTGTTTATGAGCCATCCAGTTGATGGTATTTTTTATAGCAGTATGAATGGACTAAGACACTTAAGTTGTATTTTTCTTATCTAAATGTTATTTTAGTTTAATACAGTTGTGTATTGCTTAACAATGGGAATGCATTCTGAGAGATGCTCTAAGTGAATTTATCATTGCATGAACACCATGTAGTGTATGTACACAAACCTAGATGGTATATATAGCCTATGACATACCTAGGCTATATGGTATAGTCTATTGCTCTTTGGCTACATACCTGTAAAGCATATTACTGTATTGAATGCTTTAGGCAATTACAACCATTGTGTAAGTCAACATAAAAAAGGTACAGTAAAAATATGGTATAAAAAGTAAAAATGGTACACCTGTATAGGGCATTCACTATGAATGGAGCTTGTAGGACTGGGAATTGTTCTGAGTGAGACAGTGAGACAGTGGTGAATGAATGTGAGGCCCGAGGACTTTATAAACACTGTACGCTTTGGCTACACTTGATGTATAAAACATATTTTTCTTTCTTCAGAATGAACTAACCTTCGCTTACTGTAATGTTTTTTAACTTTATATGCTTTTAAATTTTTTTAAATTTATGATCTCTTTTGTAATAACACTTAGCTTAAAACACAAATTGTACAGCTGTGAAAATATTTTTTCTTTATATTCTTATTCCATTTTTTTTCTATTAACATTTTTAAATTTTTACTTTCTAAACTTTTTTGTTAAAAATGAAGACAAAAACACACACATTAGCCTAGGCCTGGACCCAAAGCGCTCCATGGCCTCTATAATATTCATGCCATCTTTCACCTTGCTAAAGACCACAGGCTTGCCATCCAACCACTCTTGGCAGTGCAGATAAAGAACTGGGAACCGTTTGTGTTGGGTACAGCATTTGCCATGGACAAGATGCCAGGACCTGTATACTTTAGGATGAAGTTCTTGTCATCAACTTTCTCTCTGTCAACGGACTTGCTACCAGTGCCATTATGGCGTGTGACATCACCACCCTGACACATAAACCCTGGAATAATTCTGGGAAAGCAGGGACCCTTATAACCAAATCCTTTCTCTCCAGTGCTCTGAGGATGAAAGTTTTCTTTTGTCTTCAGAACCTTGTCTGCAAACAGCTGGAAGGAGACGCGGCCCAAGGGCTCACTGTCCACAGCGATGTGGAAGAACATGGTGGGGGTTGACCATGGTTGATAGTACGGGGTTCCTGGCGGCGGCGGCGGCAGCATCTGCAAAGTGTCATTTCCCAGATCTTCTATAGTAAACTATGCATTAAACTCATTCCACTGAACAATCTTTAAAAAAATGCAACTATGGAGAACGGAACTATCATGAATCTAGGCCTCCCGAAATCTAGGCATCTTGCCCTCTCTTTTTTTCTTGAAGACTTGGTGTAGAAACAGGGAAGAGTGATAATATTTGTAGTTTCTATTTGTTGTAACAAGACATCGTTGGACTCTCAGTGGCTAAGTGCAATGTAGGCTTTTTTTCCCGCTTATGTCACAGTTTACAGCAGGTCAGGAAGCTTTTCTGGTCAACTCTCTTCTCAGTGGTGCTTTAGGCATCTGAGCTGTTTCCTCAGTGTGGTTCTGCCATCTTGGAGTTCTTATGTCCGGCACCAGAGACAGTGAAAAGAGAAAAGAGACAGTGACAGAGAAAGAAGAGGAAGAGAGATTGACAGATAGATTTGAAAGAGAGGTTGACAGAGACAGAGATGGGAGAGGGAGAGACTGAAACAGAGAGAGAGAGAGAGAGAGAGACAGAATGAGAGATTGTGTGAGAACTTTTTGTACGATTAGATTTGGAAGTGATATACGTCTTTCTACTTTGTTTTTACTTACATTCCTTAGTCCAGAGCTAGTCACATGAGCCTACCTGTGTGTCCAGAAGGAAAATGCAAATAATTTGATGCATACAAAATATTGTTCTTGCCATAGTATATACATAGATAGAGATACATAAATACACAGCAATATACAGAGATAAAGAGATACAGGCTTTAAAAATAATTGCAGATTATTTACTTATTTAATTAATTTTTACTCTTTCCTATAGCCTCATTGATATGGTTCGGCTCTGTGTCCCCACCCAAATCTCATATCGAATTGTAATTCCCAGTGTTGGAGGAGAGGCCTGGTGGGAGGTGACTGGATCATGGGGACGGATTTCCCCCTTGCTGTTCTTGTGATAGTGAGTGAGTTCTCAAGGGATCTGGTTGTTTGAAAGTGTGTGGCCTTTCCCCTTCCCACTCTTCCTCCTGTTCTGCCTGTGAGGAAGGTGCTTGCTTTTGCTTCACCCTTCTGCCATAATTGTGAGTTTCCTGAGGCCTCCCCAACCATGCGTCCTGTACAGCCTGCACAACTGTGAGTAAATTAAACCTCTTTTAGTCATAAATTACCCAGTCTCACTTTCTTTATGGCAAAGTGAGAACAGACTAGTACACTTGCTAAGTGAGTATCTTTAGATTTCTGGTATGGAAAACAATAGAATAATGAGTAAAGAATTTGAGAAATGAAATACAGTTTATTATTAGTTTGAAGAAGCAGAGCAGAATACCGAATAGCAGCGTTTTATTTTTAGGTTTTAAATGAGACAATGTATAAATTAAGCTTAAATCATATCCAATATTGGATTTATTGAAGTCCGTAGCCAGAAGAATTGGAAGTTAGACAAGTTTCTTTAAAAAATAAACTCCACAAAACAAGGCTTAAAGCCGGCAGTGTGTTGGTAACTTGCTCGGGCAGTAGTTAGGGTGGGAGGAAACCCTGATTTGTAGCATTTGCTGATTTCTGCAGTGTAAATGTTTCCACCAATGTCACACTTGAAAAATTAATTAACAGTTAATAATTAGCCCTCGAAGCCAGAACTAGCCAGGGTAGCACACCACTCCTTAAACTCTACTACCACAATCAAGCCCAGGAAACACTTTCTGTGTTTTATTGTGCAGGCAATTAATGGCCACCACAGCTGCCCTCTCCACCTCCACCACCGCAACTGCCACATATTGGTGCTTTCAATGGGCCATGCCCTGTGCTATGCATTGTGAAGTTGATCTCTTCAAATCCTCACAACTATGCTTTGAGGTAAGTATTATCAATATTATTTCCATCTTACAAATGAGAAAAATGAGGATTTGACTACTCCAAAGTCAAATAGTGAGTAAGTAGCAGAGCCAGGATTAAAAACATATATAAATCTTAATTTAGCCTAAAACTAGGAATGCTTCGAAGCTAGTATCTGTAGCAAATATCTTGCCATCTAGGGAATAAAAAATTACATTTAGGAAGCTTCTATGGGGGGATTTTTGAGAAATATTCAAAGAACAAAATGCTGTCATTTGAGACTCATACTGCTATTACTCTCAAACTTCAACTGGCATTGAAGTGTTACAAGTGCTCTTAATATATCACTTTTAGGTTCTGAAACTATTTGTACACTACAGGCATATTTTATTTTATTGTGTTTTGCTTTACTGTATTTCGCAGATAGTTCGTTTTTTATAAATTGAAGATTTGTGGTAACCCTATGGGGACCGTTTTTCCAACAGCATGTGCTCACTTCATGTCTCTGTGCCATATTTTGGTGATTCTCGCAATATTTTAGCTTTTTCATTATGATCATATGTGTCGTGGTTATCTGTAATCAGTGATCTTTGATGTTACTATTATAATTGCTTTGAGGCACTATGAATCACACCCGTAAACAACAGTGAACTTAAGCGATAAATATTGTGGGTGTTCTGACTGTTCCACCTATTGGCCATTCCTTCATCTTTCACCTTCTCCTTAGGCATCCCTATTCCCTGAGACATAACAATATGGAAATAGGGCCAATACTAACTCTCCAATAAATGTTCAAGTGAGAGGCATGGTAGCAAATCTCTCACTTTAACTCAAAAGCTGGAATTGATTAATCTTATTGAGGAAGGCATGCTGAAAGCCAAGATAGGCCAAAAAGCTAGGCCTCATGCACCAAACAGCTTAGTTGTGAAAAGAAAATTCTTGAAGGAAATTAAAAGTGCTACTCCAGTGAACACATGAATGAGAAGAAAATGAACAGCCTTGTTGCTGATATGCAGAAAGTTTGAGTGGCCTGGATAGATCAAACTAGCCACAACATTCCCTCAAGCCAAAGCCTAATCCAGAACAAGGTCCTAACTGTCTTCAGTTCTAAGCTTAGAGAGGGAAGGAAGCTATAGAAGAAAAGTTGGAAGCTAGCAGAGTTTGGCTCATGAGGTTTAAGGAAAGAAGACAGCTCCATAACATAAAAGTGCAAGGTGAAGCAGCAAGTGCTGATGGAGAAGCTGCAACAAATTACCCAGAAGATCTGGCTAAGATCATTGATGACGGTGTCTACACTAAACAATAGACTTTGAATGTAGACAAAAGAGCCTCCTGTTGGAAGATGTCATTAGGACTTTCATAGCTAGAGAGAAGTCAATGCCTGGGTTCAAAGCTTCAAAGGACAGGATGACTCTCTTATTAGGTGCTAATGCAATTGGTTACTTTCAGCTGAAGCCAATGCTTATTTATCATTCCCCAAATCCTAGGACCGTTAAAATTATGCTTAATCTGCATTGCATGTGCTGTATAAATGGAACAACAAAGCCTGGATGACAACATATCTGTTTACAGTGTGGTTCACTGAATATTTTAAGTCCACTATTGAGATTTACTGTTCAGAAAACAAGATTCCTTTCAAAATATTACTGCTCATTGACAATGCACCTAGTCCCCTGAGACTTCTGAAGGAGATGTAGAAGGAAGATTAATGTTGTTTTCATACCTGATAACACAACATCTATTCTGTGGCCCACGGATCAAGGAGTCAATTTGACTTTCAAGTGTTATTATTTAAGAAACACGTTCTTTAAAGTTATTGCTGCTATAGATAATGAGTCCTCTGATGGATCTGAGCAAAGTAAGTTGAAATCTTCTGGAAATGATTCACCATTCTTCATGTCATTAAGAACATTCATGATTCATGGGAGGAGGTCACAATATCAACATTAACAGGAATTTGAAAGAAGTTGATTCCAACCTTCGTGAATGACTTTGAGAGGTTCAGACTTGAGTGGAAGACATAAATGCAGATGTGGTGGGAATATCAAGAGGCCTAGAATTAGAAGTGAAGCCTGAAGATGGGACTAAACTGCTGATATAACTTTAACAGAGGAGGAGTTGCTTCTTAAGGATGAACAGCTTGTTTTTACAGTTTTTTTTTTTTTACAGTTTTCTTTATTTATATTTATATTTTCAGCTATTCTTTTAGATTTAGGGGTACATACACAGGTCTGTTTTCTAGGGAATATTGTGTGATGCTGAGGTCTGAGGTACAAATGATGCCATCATCCAGGTACTGAGCACAGCATCCAATAGTTAGTCCCTCAACCCTTCACCCTACCCTACCTCCCTGCTCCCAGTAGTCCCTAGTTTCCATTGTTGCCATCCCTACGTTCATGAATATCCAGTGTTTAGCTCCCATTTGTAAATGAGAACATGCAGTATGTGCTTTTCTGTTCCCTGTTCCCATGTTAATTTACTTAGGATAATGGCCTGCAGCTGCATCCATGTTGCTGCAAAGGACATGATTTCATTCTTTTTTTATGGCTGCATAGTATTCCATGGTGTATATGGACCAAATTTTCTTTATTCAATCTACTGTTGATGGTCACCTAGATTGATTCCATGTCTTTGCTATTGTGAATAGTGCTCTGATGAACATATGAGTGCATGTGTCTTTTGGATAGAAAGATTTGTTTTCTTTTGGATATATACCCAGTAATGGGATTGCAGGGTTGAATGGTAGTTCTGTTTTAAGTTCTTTGAGAAATCTTCAAACTGCTTTCCACAGTGGCTGAACAATTTACATTCCCATCAACAATGTATAAGCATTCCTTTTCTCCACAGCCTCACTAGCATCTGTTGTTTTTTGACTTTTTAATAATAGCCATTCTGACTGATGTAAGATGGTATCTCATTGTGGTTTTAATGTGCATTTCTCTGATGATTAGTGATGTTGAGCATTTTTTCATATGTCACTGGCTGCTTGCATGTCTTCTTTTGAGAAGTGTCTGTTCATGTCTTTTCCCTGATGTTTAATGGAGTTATTTGTTTTTTGCTTGTTCAATTGTTTAAGTTACTTACAGATTCTGGATATTTTACTTTTATTGGATGTGTACTTTATTAATACTTTCTCCCATTCTGTAGGTTATCTGTTTACTCCATTGATAGTTTCTTTTGCTGTGCAGAAGTGCTTTAATTTAATTAAGTCCTACTTGTCAATTTTTGTTTTTGTTGCAATTGCTTTTGCTAACTTACTCATAAATTATTTCCCAAGGCCAATGTCCAGAATGGTGTTTCCTAGGTTTTCTTCTATGATTCTTATAGTTTGAAGTACTACATTTAAATCTTTAATCCATCTTGAATTAATTTTAGTATGTGGTAAAAGGTAGGGGTCCAGTTTCATTCTTCTGCATATGGCTAGCCAAATATTTCAGCTTCATTTATTGAATAGAAGTCTTTTCTCCATTGCTTATTTTTGTTGACTTTGTTAAGATCAGATGGGTGTAGGTGTGCAGCTTTATTTCTGGATCTCTATTCTGTTCCATTGGCTGTGTGCCTGTTTTGGTATCTGTACCATGCTGTTTTGGTGACTGTAGCTTTATAGTGTAATTTGAAGTTGGTTAATGTGATACCTCTGGTTTTCTTCTTTTTACTGAGGATTGCTTTGGCTATTCAGGCTCTTTTTTGCTTCCATGTGAATTTTAAAGTAGTCTTTTTTAGTTCTGTGAAAAATTATGTTGGTAGTTTGATAGGAATAGCATTGAATTTATAGGCTGCTTTTGGCAATATGTCCATTTTAACAATATTGAATCTTTCAAGCCATGAGCATGAATGTTTTCAATTTGTATATGTCGTCTTTGAGCAGTGTTTTGTAGTTCTCCTCTTAGAGATCTTTCACCTCCTTAGAGATATTCTTTGATATTTTCTTTTGTGGCTACTATAAATGGTTTGCTTTGGTTCTCAGCTTGAATGTTATTGGTATGTAGAATTGCTGCTGATTTTTGTACATTGATTTTGTATCCTGAAACTGTACTGAATTCATTTATCAGTTTCAGGAGCCTTTTGGTGAAATCTTTAGGTTTTGTACATATAGATTTATATAATCAGTGAAGAGAGTTAGTTTGACTTCTTTTCCTATTTGGATGCCTTTTATTTCTTTCTCTTGCCTAATTCCTCTGGCTAGGACTTCCAGTACTATGTTGAATAGGAGTAAGAGTGGGCATCCTTGTCTTGTTCTAGTTCTCAAGGGGAATGCTTCCAGTTTTTGCCTGTTCAATGTGATGCTGGCTGTGGGTTTGTCATAGATGGCTCTTATTATTTTGAGGTATGATTCTTTGATGCCTAGTTTCTTGAGAATTTTTATCATGAAGCAATGTTGGATTTTATTGAAAGCTTTTTCTGCATCTATTAAGATGCTCATGATTTTTGCTTTTAATTCTGTTTAAGTGGTGAATCATATTTATTGATTTGCATATGTTGAGTCAATCTTGCATCTCAGGAGTAAAGCCTACATTTATTTATTTATTTATTTATTTATTTATTTATTTGAGATGGGGTCTTACTTTGTCATCCAGGTTGGAGTGCAGTGGCATGATCTTGGCTCACTGCAACCTCTGCCTCCTGGGCTTAAGTGATCCTTTCTCCTCAGTCTCCTGAATAGCTGGGACTATAGGCGTGCACCACTACATCTGGTTGATTTTTTTTTTTGTAAAGACAGGGTTTCACCATGTTTCCCAGACTGATCTAGACCTCCTGGACTCAAGCAATCTGCTTGCCTCAATTTCCCAAAGTGCTGGAATTACAGGCATAAGCTCCCATACCTGGCCTGACAACTACTTTTTGATGTGCTGTTGAATTTGGTTTGCTAATATTTTGTGGAGAATTTTTGTGCTGATGTTCATCAAGATTATTGGCCGGGCGTGGTGGCTCAAGCCTGTAATCCCAGCACTTTGGGAGGCCGAGACGGGCGGATCATGAGGTCAGGAGATCGAGACCATCCTGGCTAACACGGTGAAACCCCGTCTCTACTAAAAAAATACAAAAAACTAGCCGGGCGAGGTGGCAGGCGCCTGTAGTCCCAGCTTCTCGGGAGGCTGAGGCAGGAGAATGGCGTAAACCCGGGAGGCGGAGCTTGCAGTGAGCTGAGATCTGGCCACTGTACTCCAGCCTGGGCGACAGAGCGAGACTCCGTCTCAAAAAAAAAAAAAAAAAAAAAAAAAAGATTATTGGATTATAGATTTCTTTTTTAGTTGTCTTTGGCAGGTTTTGGTATCAGGGTGATGCTGACTTTGTAGAATGAGTTAGGAAGGAGTCGCTCCTCCTTCATATTTTGGAATGGTTTCAGTAGAATTGGTGCCAGCTCTTCCTTGTATCTGGTAGAATTTGACTGTGAATCCATCGGGTTTGTGGCTTTTTTGGTTGGTAGGTATTATTTTATTTTGTTTTTTGAGACAGTGTCTCACTCTGTCAGCCAGGCTGGAGTGCAGTGGACCCATCATGGCTCAGTGAAACCTCAACCTCCTGGGCTCAAGCAATCCTCCTGCCTAAGCTTCCTGAGTAGTTTTATTATTATTATTATTATTATTATTATTATTATTATTACTGATTCAATTTTGGAACTTGATATTGGTCTGTTCAGGGCTTCAGTTTCTTCCTGATTCAATCTTAAGAGGTTGTGTGTTTCCAGAAATTTATCTATTTCCTCCATATTTTCAAGATTGTGTGAATAGAGGTGTTCATAATAGTTTCTGAGGATCTTTTGTGCTTCTGTGGGATTGGTTGAAATGTCCTTTGTCATTTCTGATTGTACTTATTTGGATCTTCTCTCTTTGTTAATCTAGCTAGCTGACTATCAAAATCATGCTTATCCTTTCAAAGAACAAAGTTTTGATTTCACTGATGCTTTGAAGAAAGTTTTGGCATTCTATTTCAGTTCTGCGTTGATTTTAGTTATTTCTTTTTCTTCTGCTAGCTTTGAGGTTGGTTTGTTCTTATTTTCCTGGCTTCTCTGTGTATGATATTAGATTGTTAATTTGAGATCTTTCTAACTTTTTGAGGTAGGTGTTTAGTGCTATAAACTTCCTATTAGCACTACTTTTGCTGCATTCCAGAGATTTTGGTATATGTGTCTCTGTTTTCATTTATTTCAAAGAATTTTTGGAACTGGGTGGAGCTCACAGCAGCTCAAGGAGGCCTGCCTGTCTCTGTAGACTCCACCTCTGGGGACAGGGCACAGTTAAACAAAAACAACAGCAACAACAACAAAAAAGCAGCAGAAACTTCTGCAGATGCAAACGACTCTGTCTGACAGCTTTGAAGAGAGCAGTGGATATCCCAACATGGAGGTTGAGATCTGAGAACGGACAGACTGCCTGCTGAAGTGGGTCCCTGACCCCTGAGTAGCCTAACTGGGAGACATCCCCCACTAGGGGCAGACTGACACCACACACCTCACACGGTGGAGTACACCCTGGAGAGAAAGCTTCCAAAGCAAGAATCAGACATGTACACTCGCTGTTTAGCAATATTTTATCTTCTGCAGCCTCTGCTGCTGACACCCAGGCAAACAGGGTCTGGAGTGGACCTCAAGCAATCTCCAACAGACCTGCAGCTGAGGGTCCTGACTGTTAGAAGGAAAAAAAAACAAACAGGAAGGACACCCACACCAAAACCCCATCAGTACGTCACCATCATCAAAGACCAGAGGCAGATAAAACCACAAAGATGGGGAAAAAGCAGGGCAGAAAAGCTGGAAATTCAAAAAATAAGAGCGCATCTCCCCCTCCAAAGGAACACAGCTCATCGCCAGCAGCGGATCAAAGCTGGACGGAGAATGACTTTGACAAGATGAGAGAAGAAGGCTTCAGTCCATCGAACTTCTCAGAGCTAAAGGAGGAATTATGTACCCAGCACAAAGAAACTAAAAATCTTGAATAAAGAGTGGAAGAATTGATAACTAAAATAATTAATGCAGAGAAGGCCGTAAACGAACTGCCAGAGATGAAAACCATGACACGAGAAATACGCAACACATGCACAAGCTTCAGTAACCGACTTGATCAACTAGAAGAAAGAGTATCAGCGATTGAGGATCAAATGAATGAAATGAAGCGAGAAGAGAAATCTAAAGAAAAAAGAAGAAAAAGAAATGAACAAAGCCTGCAAGAAGTATGGGATTATGTAAAAAGACCAAATCTACGTCTGATTGGGGTGCCTGAAAGTGAGGGGGAAAATGGAACCAAGCTGGAAAACACTCTTCAGGATATCATCCAGGAGAACTTCCCCAACCTAGTAGGGCAGGCCAACAATCAAATCCAGGCAATACAGAGAACGCCACAAAGATACTCCTCAAGAAGAGCAACTCCAAGACACATAATTGCCAGATTCACCAAAGTTGAAATGAAGGAAAAAATCTTAAGGGCAGCCAGAGAGAAAGGTCGGGTTACCCACAAAGGGAAGCCCATCAGACTAACAGCAGATCTTTCGGCAGAAACTCTACAAGCCAGAAGAGAGTGGGGGCCAATATTCAACATTCTTAAAGAAAAGAATTTTAAACCCAGAATTTCATATCCAGCCAATCTAAGTTTCATAAGTGAAAGAGAAATAAAATCCTTTACAGATAAGCAAATGCTTAGAGATTTTGTCACCACCAGTCCTGCCTTACAAGAGACCCTGAAGGAAGCACTCAACATGGAAAGGAACAACCAGTACCAGCCATTGCAAAAACATGCCAAAATGTAAAGACCATCGAGGATAGGAAGAAATTACATCAACTAACGATCAAAATAACCGGTTAATATCATAATGGCAGGATCAAGTTCACACATAACAATATTAACCTTAAATGTAAATGGACTAAATGGTCCAATTAAAAGACACAGACTGGCAAACTGGATAAAGAGTCGAGACCCATCAGTCTGCTGTATTCAGGAGACCCATCTCACATGCAGAGACATACATAGGCTCAAAATAAAGGGATGGAGGAAGATCTACCAAGCAAATGGAGAACCAAAAAAAAGCAGAGGTTGCAAAACTAGTCTCTGATAAAACAGACTTTAAACCTTCAAAGATCAAAAGAGACAAAGAAGGCCATTACATAATGGTAAAGGGATCAATTCAACAAGAAGAGCTAACTATCCTAAATATATATGCACCCAATACAGGAGCACCCAGATTCATAAAGCAAGTCCTTAGAGACTTACAACGAGACTTAGACTCCCATACAATAATAATGAGGGACTTCAACACCCCACTGTCAACATTAGACAGATCAACGAGACAGAAAGTTAACAAGGATGTCCAGGAATTGAACTCATCTCTGCAGCAAGCAGACCTAATAGACATCTACAGAACTCTCCACCCCAAATCAACAGAATATACATTCTTCTCGGCACCACATCACACTTATTCCAAAATTGACCACATAATTGGAAGTAAAGCACTCCTCAGCAACTATACAAGAACAGAAATTATAACAAGCTGTCTCTCAGACCACAGTGCAATCAAACTAGAACTCAGGACTAAGAAACTCAATCAAAACCGCTCAACTACATGGAAACTGAACAACCTGCTCCTGAATGACTACTGGGTACATAACGAAATGAAGGCAGAAATAAAGATGTTCTTTGAAACCAGTGAGAACAAAGATACAACATATCAGAATCTCTGGGATACATTTAAAGCAGTGTGTAGAGGGAAATTTATAGCACTAAATGCCCACAAGAGAAAGCAGGAAAGATCTAAAATTGACACTCCAACATCACAATTAAAAGAACTAGAGAAGCAAGAGCAAACACATTCAAAAGCTAGCAGAAGACAAGAAATAACTAAGATCAGAGCAGAACTGAAGGAGATAGAGACACAAAAAACCCTCCAAGAAATCAATGAATCCAGGAGTTGGTTTTTTGAAAATATCAACAAAATTGATAGACCGCTAGCAAGACTAATAAAGAAGAAAAGAGAGAAGAATCAAATAGACACAATAAAAAATGATAAAGGGGATATCACCACCGACCCCACAGAAATACAAACTACCATCAGAGAATACTATAAACACCTCTACGCAAATAAACTAGAAAATCTAGAAGAAATGGATAATTTCCTGGACACTTACACTCTCCCAAGACTAAACCAGGAAGAAGTTGAATCCCTGAATAGACCAATAGCAGGCTCTGAAATTGAGGCAATAATTAATAGCCTACCAACCAAAAAAAGTCCAGGACCAGATGGATTCACAGCTGAATTCTACCAGAGGTACAAGGAGGAGCTGGTACCATTCCTTATGAAACTATTCCAATGAATAGAAAAAGAGGGAATCCTCCCTAATTCATTTTATGCGGCCAACATGATCCTGATACCAAAGCCTGGCAGAGACACAACAAAAAAAGAGAATTTTAAACCAATATCCCTGATGAACATCGATGCAAAAATCCTCAATAAAATACTGGCAAACCAGATCCAGCAGCACATCAAAAAGCTTATCCACCATGATCAAGTGGGCTTCATCCCTGGGATGCAAGGCTGGTTCAACATACGCAAAGCAATAAACGTAATCCAGCATATAAACAGAACCAAAGACAAAAACCACATGATTATCTCAATAGATGCAGAAAAGGCCTTTGACAAAATTCAACAGCCCTTCATGCTAAAAACTCTCAATAAATTCGGTATTGATGGAATGTATCTCCAAATAATAAGAGCTATTTATGACAAACTCACAGCCAATATCATACTGAATGGGCAAAAACTGGAAAAATTACCTTTGAAAACTGGCACAAGACAGGGATGCCCTCTCTCACCACTCCTATTCAACATAGTGTTGGAAGTTCTGGCTAGGGCAATCAGGCAAGAGAAAGAAATCAAGGGTATTCAGTTAGGAAAAGAAGTCAAATTGTCCCTGTTTGCAGATGACATGATTGTATATTTAGAAAACCCCATCATCTCAGCCCAAAATCTCCTTAAGCTCCTTAAGCTGATAAGCAACTTCAGCAAAGTCTCAGGATACAAAATTAATGTGTAAAAATCACAAGCATTCTTATACACCAGTAACAGACAAACAGAGAGCCAAATCATTAATGAACTTCCATTCACGATTGCTTCAAAGAGAATAAAATACCTAGGAATCCAACTTACAAGGGATGTAAAGGACCTCTTCAAGGAGAACTACAAACCACTGCTCAGTGAAATAAAAGAGGACACAAACAAATGGAAGAACATACCAGGCTCATGGATAGGAAGAATCAATATTATGAAAATGGCCATACTGCCCAAGGTAGTTTATAGATTCAATGCCATCCCCATGAAGCTACCAATGAGTTTCTTCACAGAATTGGAAAAAATGCTTTAAAGTTCATATGGAACTAAAAAAGAGCCCGCATTGCCAAGACAATCGTAAGTCAAAAGAACAAAGCTGGAGGCATCATGCTACCTGACTTCAAACTATACTACAAGGCTACAGTAACCAAAACAGCATGGTACTGGTACCAAAACAGAGATATAGACCAATGGAACAGAACAGAGTCCTCAGAAATAGTGCCACACATCTACAGCCATCTGATCTTTGACAAACCTGAGAAAAACAAGAAATAGGGAAAAGATTCCCTATTTAACAAATGGTGCTGGGAAAATTGGCTAGCCATAAGTAGAAAGCTGAAACTGGATCCTGTCCTTATTCCTTATATGAAAATTAATTCAAGATGGATTAGAGACTTAAATGTTAGACCTAATACCATAAAAACCCTAGAAGAAAACCTAGGTGATACCATTCAGGACATAGGCATGGGCAAGGACTTCATGTCTAAATCACCAAAAGCAACAGCAACAAAAGCCAAAATTGACAAATGGGATCTAATTAAACTAAAGAGCTTCTGCACAGCAAAAGAAACTACCATCAGAGTTAACAGGCAACCTACAGAATGGGAGAAAATTTTTGCAATCTTCTCATCTGACAAAGGGCTAATATCCAGAACCTATAAAGAACTCAAACAAATTTACAAGAAAAAAACAAACAACCCCATCAAAAAGTGGGCAAAGGATATGAACAGACACTTCTCAAAAGAAGACATTCATACAGCCAACAGACACATGAAAAAATGCTCATCATCACTGGCCATCAGAGAAATGCACATCAAAACCACAATGAGATACCATCTCACACCAGTTAGAATGGCGATCATTAAAAAGTCAGGAAACAACAGGTGCTGGAGAGGATGTGGAGAAATAGGAACACTTTTACACTGTTGGTGGGATTGTAAACTAGTTCAACCATTATGGAAAACAGTATGGCGATTCCTCAAGAATCTAGAACTAGAAGTACCATATGACCCAACCATCCCATTACTGGGTATATACCCAAAGGATTATAAATCATGCTGCTATAAAGACACATGCACACGTATGTTCATTGTGGCACTATTCACAATAGCAAAGACTTGGAATCAACCCAAATGTCCATCAGTGACAGACTGGATTAAGAAAATGTGGCACATATACACCATGGAATACTATGCAGCCATAAAAAAGGATGAGTTTGTGTCCTTTGTAGGGACATGGGTGCAGCTGGAAACCATCATTCTCAGCAAACTATTGCAAGAACAGAAAACCAAACATGGCATGTTCTCACTCATAGGTGGGAACTGAACAATGAGATCACTTGGACTCGGAAAGGGGAACATCACACACCGGGGTCTATCACGGAGAGGGGGGAGGGTGGAGGAATTGCATTGAGAGTTATACCTGATGTAAATGACGAACTGATGGGTGCTGACGAGTTGATGGGTGCAGCACACCAACATGGCACAAGTATACATATGTTACAAACCTTCATGTTATGTACATGTACCCTAGAACTTAAAATATAATAATAATAATAATTAAAAAAAAAGAATTTTTAGATTTCTGCCTTAATTTCATTGTTTACCCAAATGTAATTTAGGAGCAAGTTGTTTAATTACACATGTAATTGTGTGGTTTTTACATATCTTCTTGGTATTGATTTCTATTTTTATTCCACTTTGGTCTGACATTATGGTTGGTATGATATTAAGTTTTTTTGAATTAATTGAGACTTGCTTTATGACTAAGCATATGATCAATCTTGGCACATGTTCTGTGTGCAAATGAAAATAATGTATATTCTGTAATTGTTGAATGGAGTATTCTGTAGATACCTATTAGATCATACAGGCAAAGTGTTGAATTTAAGTTCAGAATTTTTTTTTGTTAGTTTTCTGCCTTGATGATTTGTCCAGTGCTGTCAGTCTGGGGTTGAAGTCCCCTATTATTATTGCGTGGCTACCCAAGTCTTTTCATAGTCTAGAAGTACTTGTTTTATGAGTCTGCATGGTCTAATGTTGGATGTGTATATATTTAGGATAGTTAAGGCTTCTTGTTGAATTGAACACTTTATGTAATGCCCTTCTTTGTCACTTTTTATTCTTACTGGTTTAAAATGTTTTATCTGATGTAAGAATAGCTACTTCTTTTTTTTCTTTTCCATTTTTGTGATAGACCCCTCTCTAATCCTTTAGTTTGAGCCTGTGAGTATTGTTACATGTGAGATGGGGTCTCTTGGAAACAGTAGAGCAATGAATCTTAATTTTTTATCCAGCTTGCTAGTTTGTGCCTTCTAAGTGGGGCATTTAGACTGTTTACATTCATGGTTAATATTTATATGTGACATTTTGATTCCATCATGAAATTATTAGCTGGTTGCTTTGCTGTTTCTATTGTGTGGTTGCACTACAGGGTCTATGGGCTATGCACTGAGGTATGTTTTGTGGTTGGAGGTATCTTTTTTTTTTTTTTTTTTTTAGTTTCCATGTTTAGCACTCCCTTAAGGATCTCTTGTAACGCTGGTATAATGGTAACAAATTCTCTTAGTTTTTCCTTCTCTAGAAAATATTTTATTTCTCTTTTGCTTAAGTAGCTTAGTTTGGTGAGATATAAAATTCTTGGTTGGAATTTCTTTTATTATCTTAGTGTTTTTTGAGACAGAGTCTCACTCTGTCACCCAGGCTGGAGTGCAGAGGCACAATCTTGGCTCACTGCAACCTCTGCTTCCAGGGTTCAAGCAATTCTCCCACTTCAGCCTCCTGAATAGCTGGGACTACAGGCACATGCCTCCACACCTGGCTAATTTTTGTATTTTGTATTTTTGGTAGAAATGGGGTTTCACCAAGTTGGCCAGGCTGGTCTCAACTCCTGACCTCAAGTGATCCCCCTACCTCTGCCTCCCAAAGTTCAGGGATTACAGGGGTGAATCACCATGCCCAGCTGGAATATCTTTTCTTTAAGAATGCTAAAAATAGGCCCCTCAATCTCTCCTGGCTTGTAAACTTCCCACTGAGAAGTTTGTTGTTAGCCTGATGGGGTTCCCTTTGTACCTGATCAGACCATTTTTTTCTAGCTGCCTGTAAGATTTTTTCTTTAGTATTGACTTTGGACAATCTGGTGAATGCATGCCCTGGTGATGTTCTTTTTGTAAAGTATCTTATGTGTATTCTCTGGATTGTTTATATCTGAATGTCTACCTCTCTAGCAAGATTAAGGAAATTTTCTTGAATTATTCCCCCAAATGTGTTTTCCAGGTTATTCCCTTTATTTCTTTCAGGAATGCCAATAATATGTGGGTTTGGTCACTTTACATAATTCTATATTTCTTGAAGACTTTGTTCATTTTTTAAAGTTCTTTTTTATTTATAGTTGGGTGATTGGGTTAGTTAAAAAGATCAGTCTTCAAGCTCTGAAATTCTTTCTTCTGCTTGGTCTAGTCTATCAATAAAACTATCTATTGTATTGTGTTTTGAAATTCCTTAAATGAGTTTTTCAGCTCTAGAGCTCTGATTGATTTCTTTTGAAACTGTTTATTTCTTCCATCATTTCCTGTATTGCTTTAGAAGTTTCTTTGTGTTGTTTTCAACCTTGTCTTCAATCTCATTGAGCTTCCTTACAATCCATGCTTTGAATTATTTATATGTCATTTCTGAGTTTCCATCTTGTTCAGGGACCATTACTGGAGAGCTAGTGTGATTTTTTGGTGGTGCTACTACATTCAGATTTTTAATGGTGCCAGAATTCTTGTGTTGGTTCCTTCCCATTTGGATATGCTTGCACTTCAAAATTTTGCAATTATTTCAGTGCAGGTAGAATTTTTTCTTCTTTCCCTATGATACTTTTTGTTCTTTCTTTTTCCCTTTCTCCTTGCTTCATAAAGGGTGTGACTATAGAGAATGCAGAGTAGGGTCTTTTGACTTTGTAGCCTCATGCACTTCTTTTGGCAGCTTTTATGTTGGGCTGTGCAGTTCAACCTACAAGCCAATAGATGGTGCTTATAGGTAAGAACTGGCTGCAGCCAATTCTGCTGGGTATATACCTGGTCCTTGTTTACTGGGAGATGCTCTCTGTTATCTAAGACAATGGGCTGGTTTGTGGAATGCACAGTAGTCTAAGCTTCTTGCCCAGCCCTGAGAGTGTGAGGGCCAAAGTAGTTTATTGAGATGGAATTTACTCCTGGTAAAGAGTCTGTGAACATTGTTGAAGTGCCAGCAAAGGATTTAGAATATTTCATAAACATAGTTCATAATGTGACAGCAGGGTTTGAGAGGATTGCCTACAATTTTGAAAGAAGTTCTATTGTGGGTAAAATGCTATCAAATATCATTACTGGTAATAGAAAAATCTTTCATGAAAGGCAGTGTCAATTCATACAGCAAACTTCATTGTTATCTTTTTTTAATTTAAAGGAATTTAATTTAGCAGTGAATGATTCATGTATCAGGCAGCCTCTTGAGCTAGAGTAGGTTCTGAGAGTCCCCACTGTTGTCATTTTTTTTTTTTTTTTGAGATGGAGTTTCGCTTTTGTTGCCCAGGCTGGAGTGCAATGGTGCAATCTCGGCTCACTGTAACCTCCACCTCCTGGGTTCAAGTGATTCTCCTGCCTCAGCCTCCCAAGCAGTTGGGATTACAGGTGCCCGCCACCACGCCCAGCTAATTTCTGCATTTTTTAGTAGAGATGGGGTTTCACCATTATTGGCCAGGGTAGTCTCAAACTCCTGACCTCAGGTGATCCACCCGCCTCGGCCTCCCAAAGTGCTAGGATTACAGGTGTGAGCCACTGTGCCCGGCCCCCATTGTTGTCTTATTTTAAGAAATTGCCACAGCCACCCCAAACTTCATCCACCACCACTTCGATCAGTTAGCAGTCCTCAACATCCAGGCAAGACCCTCCACTAGCAAGAAGATTATGACTTGCTAAAGTTCAGATGATTGTTAGCAATTCTTAGTAATAAAGTATTTTAAAATTAAGGAATGTGCATTGTTTTTCTAGACATAATGCTGTTGCTCACTTAATAGACTACAGAATAGTATAAAGGTAACTTATATGCACTGGGAAACAAAACATTTGTGTGACTGACTTTATTACAATATTTCCTTTATTATGGTGGTCTGGAACCAAATTGGCATATATCTTCAAGGTATGCCTATATATTTTTCTTTAGTTCTTTTTGTTTTTATCCAGAGGATTTTTATGTATTAAAAAAGCTTCATTCGTTCAGCACATTTAGTGTTGTCTGCAGATCATGACTTTGGGCACATCAAATGCTAAAACATGTCCACTTTACTTTGTGTGGACATGTTTTAAGTAATTACAGTTCTGTTGACCTCACTTTTGCATTCCAGGTCTAAATTTCTAACCCAGTTACATAGCTGTTCGTGGGCAACATGGGCATCTCCAATGTGGTGAGATACTTAGACTCCCTTAACTGTGTCTTCCTGTTGGCTACCTAAGTTCCGACTCTGGAAAAATCACATTTATAAATCATCTTGTGGCACGTCATTTAAAAATCTTTCTAATTATCTTATGTAGATGGAGAAACTTACTCATTTCATAACAATTTCAGATGCACAGAAGCATTAACCTTAGAAGAGAGAAGGCACCCAATAATAGTTCAATTCTTTTGTTTGAGGTCGGTTTTATAGTTAGACTTTTAAAAACTTTATCCCCAAATCTGTGGTTGTTCTTATGCAGCGTAGTAGAGATGCAGTAGCATATGTGACCTAAATATGTAGCCAATTGTGTACACTCTGTGGAAAGACAGTAAACTCATTAGGTCTTGCTCTGATGGTAGTATCCTGTTAAATTTCCGGAATAAGAATGATACGTGTGACATTTTAAATATCAACTTACATATGCTTCATCTGTGTGCAATTGTTTTTTTTTTTTTTTTTTTGTGAGACAGTCTCGCTCTGTCGCCCAGGCTGGAGTGCAGTGGCGCGATCTCGGCTCACTGCAAGCTCCGCCTCCCGGGTTCACGCCATTCTCCTGCCTCAGCCTCCCGAGTAGCTGGGACTACAGGCGCCCGCCACCACGCCCGGCTAGTTTTTTGTATTTTTAGTAGAGACGAGGTTTCACCGTGTTCGCCAGGATGGTCTCGATCTCCTGACCTCGTGATCCACCCGCCTCAGCCTCCCAAAGTGCTGGGATTACAGGCGTGAGCCACCGCGCCCGGCAGTGTGCAATTGTTATTTAATTATTATAGCATTTTCTTATCAATCTAAAGTCATTTAAATAATTCTTTATATATGAAATTAGATAAAATCTGAAGAGAGATGATAAAGAATTGTTGATAAACTATAAGGGATCATATAAGACAAAATGAGTCTTATTTATTTAAAAGGAAGGAAGGAAAGAACATTTAAAAGGTTGTGTCTGTTGAGGGTGGTGTATATGTATATATGCACATAGGTGTGGGTGAAATTTTTTTCTCGAACATGTTTTATGTTACATTATAAATGGAACTCAGTCTTTTCAAAAAATCAATCCAAGAAGAGAATGTTATCATAGAATTCTTTAGATTGCCTAGAAAATAAAGTGTTAGTTGAGACAATTTGCACAAATGCCAACACTGTTGGGGAAGAATTTGGACCAAGTCTTGGTATACGTTGTTTAGCATAGAAAGGGAACAAACGCCACCAATTTCACTTATTCCGAGTGTAATTTTTCTTAACTTAGCCATAAAACAGATCTTCAGTCAAACATGATTTTAACAATTTGCTCAATTTTAGACTATGTGAAATCAGTTGGCAAGCAGGACATCATCTAAATATTTTAAGCATCATGGAGAAAGTTATAACAAAAACCCAATGGTAATACTATTGTGGCCTTTTTAATTGGGTAAGCATTTTAACTTAGTGTATCCTTCTGAAAATATTACTGTATCAGTCAGGGTTCAACCAAAGAAGCAGAACCAGTGGGAGGTATGTATTAAGAGATTTATTGTAAGGAATTGGCTTATGGGTTGTGTGGGAGCTGTCTATACAAGCCCGAAATCTATAGGGCAGGCTGTCCACAGGTGAAATTTCCTCTCTAGGGAAGTCTCAACTCTGCTTTTTAAGGCCTTTCAACTGATTCAATCAGGCCCACCAGATTATCTCGGATAGTTTTCCTTATCAAAGTCCATTGATTATGGACTTCACCGTCATATCTACAAAATGCCTTCCAGCAACACGCGGATTAGTGTTGAATAACTGGGGACTGTAGCCTAGCCAAGCTGACATATCAAAAGACTGTTACACTAACCTAAAGAAATAAGCATAAATATAGAAAAAGCTTTCTGCGCAAATCTGTTCACTTTTGCTAAAGACCTGGAAATTGTAAAATATTGAGTAATAGGCAAGTAGTTAAATTATGACACATTTATATGAGAGATGTTATTAAAATAATGTTTTTTAATTATATAGAAGATTTTTAAAGTTTCATAATGTTAGTTAAAAATTCAGGACACAAATGTGTGATTATTGCTTTAGTCATTTTAAAAGAAAAAATGAATATTCAGCAAAATGTCAGAAAGAGTATCTTTGGGTACCAAAAATCACGATTACTGATTTTTTTCCTTTCTACATTTACATTTTTCAAATTCAAAGAAGCATCTATTACTTTTATAATAGGAAAATTACTGTTCTAAAAATGAGTGTTACGAATTTTCAAAATATCATGCTAAGGACATTTTCATTTCCATTAAGCCAGTTGATTTTTAAATTTTTTTTTGCCAATAAACTTGTAAGGTTGTTATTAAAGATGTTTAAACTTGTATGCCATGTCACTATCATAAATTAAGGCAGGAATGCACCACTTGCCTTGTGCCCTTTTAAGAAAGGAAGAAAAAATATAGGTCTCAAATTTATAGGAATTCTTTATTACAAGTAAAAAATTCTCTGGCTAACTTATTTGTAAAAATGTTATCTAGCTTTAACAAACTTTAATAAGAATAAAACTTTAATAAAAGTTCAAAGTTTGTTGAATTGTTAAGCATATTCTTATTTACTAGAATTTACAAATAACTTCTTGAAACAGATTATGTTATTGCAAACATGATCACATGGAAAGGTTGTGTATACTCCTTTGGGATAGTTGTGTTTCTTTTCTTCCCCCCCCCCCTTTTTTTTTTTTTTTGAGACAGGGTCTGGCTCTGTTGCTCAGGCTGGAGGGCAGTGTCTTGATCATGGCTCACTGCAACCTCCGCCTCCCAGACTCAAGAGATCCTCCTACCTCAGCCTCCCCAGTAGCTGGGACTGCAGGTGCACACTATCATGCCCGGCTAATTTTTGTATTTTTTGTAGAGACAAGATTTCACCATGTTGCCCAGGCTGTCTTGAACTCCTGAGCTCAAGCAATTCACCCACCTTGGCCTCTCAAAGTGTTGGGATTACAGGTGTGAGCCACCACGTCCTGCCTATGTTTCATTTGTCCGTAGAAATAGACGAAATAAAACCATATACTCTGTATTATCCCAACTATGTATGAACTATATGTGTGTGTGTGTATGTATGTGTGTGTAATACAACATATCGTTAACAGAGATTACGTATGTGTGGTGAAATTATTTTTATTTTTTTCTGTATTTTCCAAACATTTTCTAATGTTACTGTTGTGATCATGCAAACAAACTTTAAGAGTAGTCTTTAAGTGGAATAAAGAGAGTGACATCAGCAAGACAGAGGACTAGACACACGTGGCATTTGCCACCACCCCAACCCCCCAAGAAAGGACCAAGGCAATGAATAAACAGCTACAATTTGACAGAAGTCTCAAAGGGAGAGTGCTGGAGTGCAACAGGTGAGTGAAGAGATGCCTGTAGTGATTAAAAAGCCCAGGAGGGCAGCATGGAGACACCCGATCGCTGCTGCTCCATCTTCCCAGGCTGGATTGGCTCAGAGTTAGGAGGGACTTCCCTTGTGGGAAGAAAGTAAGCAGAAGAACCTCACTAGCCCTCATTGTTGTTGCAAACACCTACAGTGCTTACTACAAGAGATCCCATCGTCATCACAAGCACTGAGCCCGATTTAGGGAGCTGCTAGGAATTTACACAGCTGCATTGCTCCAGATTAAGAGCACAAAGTGTACACTCCCAACTCCTGCCTTCACTCTCAACCCCTGTGACCTAAGCTGCTGCAGTATGGTGCCATTTTGAGACCAGAGGCACTTCTGCAGTGCACCTTGCTCTGGGAGCCAGTAGCCACTGAATGTTTCCAGCCATGAGGCTCTGTCTCTCTTCCACTAAGACCATATGGTGCTATAGAGCCACATGGGTGACTGCAATGACATGACCCTGGCTGCATGGAGCCTGGGTCCAGGACAGGCTGTGACTCGGGTCCTGCGTGGCCAGGAAACCAACCTCTGTTGGATGTGGTGGCTCACGACTGTAATCCCAGCACTTTGGGAGGTCGAAGTGGGCAAATTGCTTGAGCTCAGGAGTTCAAGACCAGCCTGGGTAACATGGTGAAACTCTGTCTCTACAAAAAATACAAAAATTAACTGGGCATGGTGGTGTGCACCTGTAGTCCCAGCAAAAGAAACAGTCTGGTAGACCTGCCCAGGGCAAACCCGCTCTTCAGCTGGCCAAACTGCCATGAACCCTCCCTCAAGCAGGAGTGGCCTCCGAGCTGCCTAGCAGCTAAAATGCTCCCCACTCCCGGCCAGTAGAGTGGCTGGGTTTCTGTGATCAAGACCTGAGAAACACTTCAGTAGGTCTGCCCCGAGCTGCTATACTCCCAGGCCTGCATACAACCTATGCATACAATGGGTTGGCAAACTTGAGCTCTGGCTCACTGGGGTTGGGGTCACAGGGCTGTTACTCTGGCCTGTGGTTAGGGCACATGGCTGTTCACCCAGCTTAGAGGTGTGTGTGCCAGGGATGGGCCCACAAAGCTGTTTCTCAGGCTCTGGACACTGGCACATGACCGTGGACATGGGCTGATGACTCCCTCACTGGTCAGTCCCCAGCCGACACACTCCTAGGCCTGCCCAGCAGCCCTGCACCTGTGCCCAGGACCCGAGAAACATCCTGGAAGTCCACTCCTGATAGACCCACTCCTAGGCTGGCCAAGTAATCATGTGCCTGAGCCCAGAGCCTAAGAAACAGCCCAGTGGGCCTGCTACTGGTAGACAAACTGTACCACACTGCCTCCACAAATGTGTGCAGTCACTGAAACACTTGCAAACATCACCAGTATGGTTTATAGCTGAAGAAACTGCACAGAGATACTATATTACTTTGTCTACCTAGAACCAAAGCCAGCGCACTCCACCCAGTTGACACATCAAGAGTCACCTATAGGAATAAGTCTTTCTCTACAAAACCTATTAAATAAAATTGGAAGAGGTGACTCTTTCAACAGATGCAAAAAAACAAAAACAAAAACAAAAAACAAAAAAACAAAAACAAAAACAAAATAGGCACATATCAAACATGAAAAAGGAAGAAAACATGTCATCTTCGTAGGAACAGAATAATTCTGCAATAACAGACTCCAGCAATAAGAAAATATATTAAATACCCGAAAAAGAATTTGTGTTAGGTCATTCTTGCACTGCCATTAAAAATACCTAAGACTGGGTAAGTTATAAAGAAAAGAGGTTTAACTGACTCACAGTTCTACAGGCTGTACAGGAAGCATAGTGCCAGGATCTGCTTGGCTCCTGGAAAGGCATTAGGGAACTTACAAGCATGGCAGAAGGCAAAGGGGAAGTTGATGTATCTATCACATGGCAAGAGTGGGAGCAAGAGAGAGAGAGTGGGGAGGAGTTGCCACACACTTTTAAACACAAAATTGTTGCAACAGTTTTGTTTTATTTTGTTTTGTTTTTGAGAAGGAGTCTTGCTCTGTTGCCCAGGCTGGAGTGCAACGGCGCAATCTCTGCTCACTGCAACCTCAACCTCCTGAGTTCAAGTGATTCTCATGCCTCAGCCTCCCGAGTAGCTAGGATTACAGGCATGCGCCACCACGCTTGGCTACTTTTTTGTATTTTTAGTAGAGACGGGGTTTTTGCCATGTTGACCAGGCTGGTCTTGAACTCTTGACTCCACATGATCTGCCCGCCTCAGCCTCAAAGTTTTGGAAGTGTTGGAATTACAAGCGTGAGCCACTGTGCCCGGCTGCAATTATTTTTATTAGATCTTTGGGGCCTGTGGGGCTCCCTTCGGCAGGGGTGCGGCAGAGAGATAGGCCATGCCCTTACAGGACCAGCCCTGTGGAGGGAGGCACGCCTAGGTCCCAAACCAGCCCTCAAACCTGTGTGACTCAGCCCTCTCAGTTTTCTGAGAGTGTGACCTCCTCCTCTCCAACTTCCAGTGCTGGGCATAGATCCCAGCTTGACCCTGCCTAAGCAAGGGTGGCAGACCTGGGAGAATAGGACTTACTCTCGGGCCCCTCCTTCAGACCCTCGGTGTTGAGTTCCAGGTGTGTTGGGGAATCCAAAGGGCTCCCAAGCTACCAGAATGCACTCACCTGGAGCAAAGCACCCATGCTGGGCAGCAGAGGCTGCACTGTGGACACACTCCTTTGGGGCAGCCAGGCAGAAGCCCTGGGAGGGGCTGGCTGACAGGTGGGCTTGCAGGACACACATGCCCTAGTCCCACAGGGAAGCCAGCACTGCTTTCTCCACGGAGGTTAGCTGGGACCAGAGCTTCTCAGACGGAGACGGAGAGCCCTGGGGGATGGACACTTATGGCCCGGCTCTGTTGGAGCTGTCCTGTGCACAAAGGTCCCTGGCTCCATGCCTGCTACATGTCTGTCTTCATTTAATCTCCAGGAAGATCCGCCTACCAGCTCAAACATCTGTGAGGACTGCGGGGTCCCCTGCAGCTAGGATCCCAGAGGTCCATGGTGAGAGTGGACATTCCCTCAGTTCCTTCACTGACTCATTCCCCAGGAGTCAAACCCAGCCCTAGCATTCAGGCATTCCACATGCCGTTCCCAGCTTCCTGCCTCTTCAGCTTCAGCATCTGTATCTTTTCTTCGTCCACATTTGGTATTTTCTCTCCAAATATCTGTTCAAATACGTTGATTTAGTTGAAATACTGTTGTCTCTCCGTGGGAGCAGCACTTCCCGCCTGCATCTAGTCGGCCATCTTGCCCACCCTCCCGGAATTCTTGGAAAAGGAGTCTTTCTGCCAGATGCTGACCTATCTTCTTGCTAGTAGGGTATATAATAAGGTAGTTTTTCAATTTGAGAGGCATATCTGAAAACAGTTCTCTCTCCAAATTTTCCTTGGAGTTGGAATTAAATTTATAACACTTGCCTGAACTATTACAGCAATACAAACTTAATACTTCTTTGTCAACCTAAAAATTTAGGAAGAGAAATAAGACATTTTTATTATGTATAAAGGCAAAAATGGTTGTATTCCTATGTTATGGATTAGTCACTATCTTCATTTAGCTCAAGGTGAAGAAGACTAAGAAGAAATGTCAAAACCCATTTCCCCCCTTTTTCTTTTCAAAGGGGAGCAAGCAGTACTTTAAGGGGAGAAGCCAGCAGGACTCCCTCCACGCAGGCCAAGAGGAGACAGGATTCTATTTCTTCTTAAAGACGCTCAGCTCACATTTTTCTGTTTTTAACTTTATAGCTGGACACAGAATCTTTAGAGTTGAGAGTCTTTACAAAGTTGGCCGAGTAGATTTTTGGCCCAGACTAAAATCTTCTCTCCTTTTCTTTCCAGGATCTCTTTCCAAACACATGCCTGTATTTCCTGTATTTCCAAACACACACCTGAATTTAAAATGTTACTATCAGTTGAAGTAGCTAAGGCTCCTAATTAACGTCTTTATTAGACACGTTTCTTAGAAAGGGATTAATAGATTTCCTTTTATTCCTTGATCCATTCTTCAGGAATATTTCACTCATTCATTCATTCAAATGACAAATATTTACTGAGCTTCTACTGTGTGCCAGGTATACATCTAGACTCTGGGGATCCAGGTAGTAATAGGAACAACATCTTTCTCATCATGGAACATAATTTATAGTGAGGGCCATGGACAAGAACAAACATGTATGTAATACATGGGTGATATGATTTGGATATTTGTCCCCTCCAAATCTCATACTGAATTGAGTTTATTTTGCTCTAATAGTTTAAGCAAGGGTTGTCATGGGGGTGGATCCCTCATGAATGACTTAGTGACCTCCCGACTGTAATGAATGAATTCTTGCTGTTAGCTCACATAAGTACCGGTTATTTAAAGGAGCCTGACATCCTTCTCTTGTTCCTACTCTTGCCTTGTGATACATCAGCTCCCCCTTTGCCTTCCACCGTGATTGTAGGGTTCCTGAGGCCTTACCAGAGACTAAATGGATGCTGGTGCCTTGTTTGTACAGCCTGCAGAATTGTGAGCCAAATAAATCTCTTTTCTTTATAAATTACCCAGTCTCAGGTATTCCTTTAGAGCAATGCAAAAAGGATTAACACAATAAATATTAAAGGTATGGGGATAGAGAATGATATCATTGTGGTCAGGGAAAGCCTTTCTGATAGGAGATGTGAGTGAAGTGTCTGGGAAAGCTATGTAAATATGTATTGGAAAGGCATTCTAGGAAGAGAGAACAAGTGCAAAGACCCTGAGTTGAGATAGTGCACGGCCTATGGAATATCAAGGACAGTATTGAGGCTGGAGAGGATTGAGGAGAGACAGTACTGAAGAAAATGAGCTTACAGAGGTGGCGATATGAGATAAGATTTGAATGTGTATTTCTGTACCTCACTGGGTTAAATGAAAGTTGAGGGCTCAGTTTTTAGATATGGTGACGTGCGTTTAACTGTGATGATTATATTTATCTGAGAATAGTTCACAAGTGAATAAAGTATATGTTTTAATTTCAAGTGCTTTCATTAAGTCTTTAATGAGGTGCAAATTTTGTGCTTGCACAGTATTTTATATTTAAGATACTTTAATTAGAATTGAATTAAAAGAAGCTGTAGTAATCATCAAGTACCATCTTTTTATTTCATAGATGAGTCAATTGTGATCTAGAAAGGGTTAGTAATCATATTAATAGCATAATCACAGCTATAGCATTCTATGTCAAGCACTATGCTGAGTGCTTTACACACTTGATCCTCACAGCAGCCACATGGGGTGAGCATTATTGTCCCCATGGGGTGTGCCCTAATAAGTGGCAGAGATGTTCAAAGGCAGCGGCAACCTTCCTCTCTGCTGACAGTATGGCTGTTTTTAAGAGAGGCTCTCTGAAGATTCATGGTTTATTTTTAGACATGAAAAAATTCCAGTATCTAGGCTGCTTGAGTTTTGGGACAAAGCCTTTTGTATTTCCTTTGCTTGACTCCAAAGCCCAGGTTGTTGACTACTGTGCTGTATTGCTTCTAAGTGATACTATTCTAAGTTGATAATTGGGATAGTTGGGTCTCAAGCCTCTAAACAAACCCTTTATATTCCCAGTTTGGTGGTGTCTTCAGGATATCTCCCTTCCCTAACTCTCTGAGCAAGCGCTGGATCATACAGGGAGGTAAAGGGGTGTTAAAGCCGTCTCCGTTAGGTGTTCCTACTGCCATAGCCCTGTCTTCAGGTCCCCAGGTCCTCTCACAGAGCCAGCCTTCAGTGATTGCTTGAATTTTGGTCAAGGTCTACTTCACCGTTTTTACATGCCCTAAATTATTTTGCCATGTTGGTCTAGGAATGTTTCCAAATTAAACTACGCAGAGATTAAGGAGAATAATTCTATTAGCATTTTTTTTTTTCTAAAGAGTTATGAACTAGGGGAGAAATGAGGAGGAAAGACAAAGCATATTTAATGGTGTAGACCATACTGTTCTGCCAGAAATTCTTCCTTGTTTTTAATTCTTTTCATCTCTCCAGAGACAGCGTTTTATAGAACATTCAGAAGGAAGACATAAAGGGCTAACATCTTTGGAGAAGATAAATATGTGTTATCTGAGAATAACCTGAACCATCATTTGCAAATGACATAATAATCATCAAGAAATGCTGAAACCAAAGAATAGTGGGTTATTGAGTTCCACGGTTTTCTTTGAATTTTTGCCGTATCTTTGTTTTGTTTTCCTTGTGGGAGAAGGCCATTATGCACATATCCCAAAGGATTTTGGAGAGTTGGCTTGTTCTGTTCTCTCTCCACACCTGGCTAAATACTCTTGGGCACTATACAGCTTGGGTAAGATTTGGATTTATTGACCAATAGGCTGGGGGTGACTATGTCAAAGGAATACATTCAATCATTTTTCAGAAATCTAAATGAGCAGGAGGATTCCAAAGACTTAGGAATCTTAAAAATTTGAAAATTGACTTAGCAAAACCACATCCAGAAATTTATATCCAGGAAGCAGTGGAACAAGTAAACAAAGTTGCAAATGCAAAGTTGTCCGTTGAAGAGTTATTGAGAATAGTAAAACTAGGAAGCAACTTAAATGTACGGGGGAATTTTAAAAGTTTTAAAAATTAATTATGGGGCTGGGCATGGTGGCTCATGCCTGTAATCCCAGAAATTTGGAAGGCTGAGGTGAGGGGATTACTTGATCTTAGGAATTTGAGACTGGCCTAGCCAACATAGTAGAATCCTGTCTCTACTAAAAATACAAAAATTAGCTGGGCATGGTGGCGCATGCCTGTAGTCCCAGCTACTTGAGAGACTGAGGCAGCAGAATCGCTTGAACCTGGGAGGTGGAGGTTGCAGTGAGCTGAGATTGCGCCACTGCACTCTAGCCTGGGCGATGGTAGTGAAACCCTGTCTCAAAAAAGAGAAAATTAATATATGGTTCATTTATTGAATGGAATATTATTTAACTATGAAAAACGAATGTAGATATATATTTGCTTGGATGAAGAAATTTCATAGTATATTGTTAAGGGACAAATCAGATATTTTACATATTATATATTTAAAATAGAATTCAATTGTGGTATTCTTTTGACAATTAGACAGTTTTTCTTTCTGATCACCTATGATTTTAACTTTTTCTACAGAAAAACTAGGACTATAAAAAGTTTAATCAACATGAAACACACATATTTAAAAGTGTCTCCCGTAAGATTTTCTCACTTCCTTTTATACAAATAAGATGTGTTTGTATGTGCATGTATGTGTAGAAATAAAACATTGTTTCTGAGAAAATTCTCTGGTATTTTAGTATTTAAATTAAGGGAGAGACCTTTAAGAACAAAAGTAATTATGCCACTTCTCTGCTCAAAATTCCCCAAAAGCTCCACATGTTAAAGCTACAGATCTTTAAAACGACCAAGAAAGTCCTACGTGAGCTGACCCTTCATTGCTTGTCTGCCTGCATCTAGTACTTTCCTTCAGTTCACTCTGCTCCAGCCACACCCACTGCTGTCCCTAGAACTCTCTAGGCTTGTTTCTTTCCTACGACTTTTGCACTTGTGGATCCCTTTGCCTGGAATGCTGTCCCCCCAGATTCTGCCTAACACTATCTCTTTCAATCTTTGCTCAAATGTGTTCTTAATGAGGCCTGAACCACTTAAAATGGCAACTTGCCCATTTTTCTCAGTACTCCTGATCTTTCTTTTTCTGGTTGAGTTTTTATCTACTGGACAATATAGTATTACTTCAGTAGGGAGTCTAATGCTGATCATTGTGTTAAAAACACTCCAAATTCCATGAATTGTTTGGTTGACAATAAAGAGGTTGATAAACTTCAGATTTTGTTAATTATGTATCTTAAGTTTCTGGGAAGTCATAAGAAAAATAGAAATGGATTATATATATTTTTCAAGCTTTTAGAGAAGAATAAAGCAAAGAAGGGTAAAAATATCAGTTAATCCAAAAGAAGTCAAGGAAAAAGAAAGAAATGTAGAAAAAGCAGGATAAAATGAAAGCACAAAATAAATAAATAAATAAATGTTTATAATAAATATAAATTAGCTAAATTATCTATTTAAAAGCAAAACACTGTCAGACTGGATCACACATCCCCCCACACACACCCACACACACACCCACACACACCCCATAACGATACCAAAAAGGTGAAAGTAAAAGGATAGGAAAAGATAGGTAAATATGTGTGAAATGAAAGCAGGTATAGCCATATTACTGTTGGACAAAATAGACTTTAAACAGGGTAAAAGAAAACCAGTACATAGTTAATTTAAAAAGAATGAATTTATCCTTCCTAGAATAGTAACATAGCTTTACATACAAAAAGCAAAAATTAATAGAACTGCAAATAGAAATTGATATATTTACTATGTATACACTGTGTATTGAACTGGTAAATATCACCTTGGAAAATTTTAATGATCTTCTCAGGAATTTATAGATTAAACCAACAAAAAATCATAACAATATGGAAGAGTTCAACAACGTAATTAGCAAGCTAAATCTAATGAACTTATATAGAAAGTGGAACCCTACAACTGATGTAGATCCATCCTTTTCAAGTTCATGTGAATCATTTACAAAAACTGACTAAATTCCAGGCCATAGAGCAATAATTCAAATAATTAATAAGCTATGGATCATGTTTTTGTTTCTCTCAAGACAGTTATGTTAGAGATCAATAAGATGATACAAGATAAAATAAATTCCCTATATTTGGAAATTTAAAAAACCCCAAGCCTCAAACACTTGTATTATAAAAGAAGAAATTTAAACATTTTGACCTAATTCAATGTCTTCAGAAATTTGAACAAGCACAGTAGAATAAGCATAATAAAGCAAAAAGAAGGAAATAATAAAGATAAGAAAGGAATTAATAAAATTAAAAATGAGATATAATAAACAGAAGAAGTAAGATATAATAAAGAGAATAAAGAAGCTCATTGGTAAAAGAAGATATAATAAAGAGAATAAAAAATAAGATCATAATAAAGAGAATAAAAAGTAAGATATAATAAAGAAATTCATTGGTAAAAGAAGAAATCACACTGAAAATGAGAAAGATTTGATAGGGAATAAGAGAGAATTTGTGGTTAAGTATGTGAGGCGATAGACATGTTAATTAACTTGATCTAATCATTCTATAGCATATAATACATAAAACATCACACTGTACCCTATAAATGTATGCAATTATTATTTGTTAATTGAAATGTTTAAAAAAGAAAAAAAAGAGAACCTGTGGGAAACTTATAGTCTTGAAGACTTGTTATTATAAAAGAAGAAATTTAAATATAATTGGCTTAATCCAGTCCTTTTAGAATTAGAATGAGCACAGTAGAATAAACATAAATAAAGTAAAAGGAAGGAAATAATAAAGATAAGAGAGAAATAAATAAAATTAAAATTAAATACAATAAAGAAAATAAAGAAGTCAAAAGTTGACTCTGAAATACCAGTAAAATTACCAAATAGATGGCAAGATTTGTATTAAAAAGAGAAAAGCCACGAATAAACAAAATGAGGAATGAAAAAGAGGACATAAATACAGATGCAGCAGACATTAAAAGGATAAAATTACAAATAATTTATGCCAGTAAATTTAAAAACAAAGTGGAAAAACTAGAAAAATGTTTACCCTAATTTACTTAAGAAGGGTTTAAAAACCTGAATGTCCTATAACCACTGAAGAAACTGAATCAGTAGTTTTATATCTTTTCACAAAGAAAATACCAGATCAGAGACCTCTTCTGCTGAATTCTGGAAAACATTCCAGGAAGACATAATATCAGTCTTAAGAAAATTATTTCGGATACTCTCTATTTCATATTGTAAGAATGGTATAATCTTGATATCAAAACCAAATAGAGTAAGAAAAGGAAAAGTGCAGACCAATATCATTCATAAATATAGATAGAAAAATTCTAAACAGAATCAAATTCAACAGTGCACAGAAAAGTAGATTGCATAGTTATCAAGTTGAGTTTATTCCAGGAGTGCATTGTGTTATCTTTAAATATGTTTTACCACATCACAGATGAAAATATTAACCCAAAAATGAAAGTATTGATAAATATGCTTATATTAAAATTAAGATCTGCTTGTCAAAAGATACCTTAAACAAAGTGAAACATAGGATTCAATTTGAGAGAAGAAATTTTCGGCACATGTAATTGACAAAGATTTTTACTTAATATATGAATTATTTTTAAAAAATCAATTAGAGGAAGTCAGTCAATCCAACAAAAAAATGGGCCAATCATATGACCAATCACTGCACAGAAAAGGAAACAGAATGAATACAAAATTATGAAGGGATACTTGACCATATTTGTAATCAGGAAAATTCATATTAGAACTACAATGAGGTACAATGAGGTTTATACGCATAGTGGCAAAGTAAAATGTATAATACCAATGGTTGCTGAGAATGTAGATAAAGCAGAAACTCTTATACATTGATGATCATAATATCAATTGGTACAAAACTTTGGAAAATTTGGAATTATCTGATATTGCTGAAGATGTGTAAATCTTACAACCTAGCAATTACACTTCTACTTTCATACTTAAGAAAAACTCTTGCTCTTGTGGATCAGAAGACACACATAAAAATATTCATGGTTGCATTGCTTATGATAGCCCCAATCTAGAAGCAACCCAAATGTTCAATGGCAGGAGACCAGACAAACACACTGGGGAATTCATACTGTGGAAGACCACACTGCAGTCGAAAATGAATGAACTACAGCTACTCATATCAACATGGATGAAGCTCACAAACAAAATATGGAGTGAAAAAACAAGTCATAAAAGAGTAGAAACAGAATGAAAAAATATAAAAAACAGCCAAAATTAAATAATATGTTTTTAGAGTAATGAAAATATGTGGTGAAATATTAAGAAAAGCAAGGTAATGATAAACACATTTTAGGATTGAGGAGAGAGAGGTGAGATGGGGCAGGACTACCAGAGGCACAACTCCAGGGCACTCTTACCACTATAGAATATACAAACGATGAGCCTTGGAGTTAGGAAACACAGTGGCTTTTGGGAGGGGATCCAGAGACTTTAGCAAAAATGGCAATGTTCAGGTTTTTAAGCTGTGTGGTTGATTATAATATATGCCCTTTTGTAAGTAAAATAATTAATAAAATAGAAAAAGAAGTTTAAAAAACTTTCGGATAGTGAATGTGAGTTCTTGTTCCAGCACCATCTCTAGTATAAAAACTATGTCATCTTTGGCAAGTCACTTAGCCTCACTGAGCCTCATTTTTCTTGTTTTAATAAATGGTTATAACAAATCCAGCCTTACCTATTTTATAGGATTGTGCAAGGATCAAATGTACTTTAAAGCATTTTACATGTTATTAATGAAATGAGATATTCATATGCAACAGTTTTCCCACATGTGAATTCAAAGGTTTATCTCTCCAAACTTAAATATTTATCAAACTCCAAACTTAAAACCCACATGATGAAAGATGAGGGTGATTAATTTAATCGTGCAGCGTTTCTTCTTCCAGTTACAGTGTTCTGTATAGTTATTAGCCAAAGACTGTCTAAAGCTGTTAGCAGCCATGATGTAGCTGGCCTTGGAAAGAGTATTGGCCTTGGAGTTAGAAAACTTAGCTTTGACCCCGGCTTTGTCACTTACTAACTGAGACGTTGGCAGTTTGCTTCCTACCTATGCTCTTTGGTTGTTGTATCTATAAAATGGAGGTTTTATTGCCATTGTTCTAAAGAGGGGATTGCAATCTTTTCTTTTCTTTTTTCTTCTCTTCTCTTTTCTTTTCTTTTTCTCTAGAGACAGGGTCTCGCTGTCACCTAGGCTAGAGTGCAGTGGCATGATCATAGCTCACTGCAGCCTTGAACTCTTGTGCTCAAGAGATCCTCCTGCCTCAGCCTCTCAAATAGCTAGGATTACAGATGTGTGCCACCATGCTGGGCTAATTTTCTTATATTTTGTAGAGATGGGGTCTTGCTATGTTACCCAGGCTGAAATATTTCCTTAAGAGATGGCAGGGCTCCCCTTCATTCTTTGTTTCTACACAGGGTGCATGAGAAGCAGCAGCAGCCCAGTTTTCTTGGCCGGGTCAGTCAAGGTGGGGGTAGGTTTTCATTATGGTGAGCACAACCAACCTGATTGTTTTCTTCTGTATTGTCAGTCCATTTGCAGACAATAACCTATTCTGCCTTTTTTTGTTGTTTTTGTTTTTGTTTTTTTTTTGGAAATGGAGTCTCGCTCTGTCACCCAGGCTGGAGTGCACTGGTGCTATCTCGGCTCCCTGCAAGCTCTGCCTCCCAGGTTCGCACCATTTTCCTGCCTCAGCCTCCCGAGTATCTGGGACTACAGGCGCCTGCCACACACCTGGCTAATTTTTTGTATTTTTAGTAGAGATGGGGTTTCACTGTGTTAGCCAGGATGGTCTCGATCTCCTGACCTCATGATCCCCCCTGCCTCGGCCTCCCAAAGTGCTGGGATTACAGGTGTGAGCCACGGCGCCTGGCCACCTATTCTGCCTTTGAAGTTTTGAGTTGCTTGTGGACCATTTGTGAGGCGGTGAACACATGCTTCTCTTAAGAGAAACTGCTTCCTTCTTTTTTGCCCTTCTGCACCTCAAGTTCCCTACAAAACAGCAAACAATCCAATCACGGTGATTACTAGTGCTTTTGACTGTAACATGTATTATCATGTTGCCTAATGCAGGCACCTAGAGCCGGTAAAGTTAACAAGGCTTGTTCCAATTTCATTAGGGCTTTTATGTGTTAAGGGCTAGTATTAGTAGATTGCATTATTTTGATGATTAATCTACAGGCATATAAAAAATTAAGCTTCTTATTTTGAGATAATTGTAGACGTATATGCATTTTAAGAAATAGTACAGAGAAGCCTTTGTAGCCTTTACCTAGTACAGTATCACAACCAATCCAACCTGTCTTACTCAGATTTACTTGTACTTGTGTGTGTTTGCATATTTAGTTCTGTGCAATTTATTATCACATGTGTAGGTTTATATATCCACACCACAGTAAATATAAAAAATAGTTCTATCTCTACAAGAATCCCTTGTGTTGCCCTGTTTTTTTTTTTTTTTTTTTTTTTTTGAGATAGAGTCTTACTCTGTTGGCCAGGCTGGAGTGCAGTGGCATGATCTCGGCTCACTGCAACTTCCACCTTCTGAGTTCAAGCGATTCTTCTGCCTCAGCCTCCCAAGTAGCTGGGACTATAGGCATGTGCCACCATGCCCGGCTAATTTTTGTATTTTTAGTAGAGATGGGGTTTCACCACATTGGCCAGGCTGCTTTCAAACTCCTGACCTTGTGATCCACCCGCCGCGGCCTCCTCAAGTGTGTTGCCCTTTTATAACACCCTTCTCCCTCATTCTAATCTTTGGCAACCATAGATCTGTTTTCCATTTCTATAATTTTGTCATCTCAAGAATGTTATATAAATTGAATCATACACTTTGTAATCTTTGGAGATTGACTTTTTTTCTAAGCATAATTCCCTGGAGATCTGTCCATTGTTGGATGTATCAAAGTTTCATTCCTTTTTATTGCTGCAAAGTATTCTATGGTACGGATGTACCAGTGTTGGTTTAAACATTCGTCCATTGAAAGACATCTGGGTGTCTTCCAGTTTTTGGCCATTATGAGCAAAGCATTTATAAACATGAATGAAAAAATTTTTCAGTGAATGTAAGTTGTCATTTCTCTAAGATAAATGCCCAACAGTACAATTGCTGGTTTTTATGTGATTGCATGTTTAGTTTATGAGAAACTGCCAAACTGTCTTCCAGAGTGGCTGTACCACCTTCATTCCCACCAGGAATGTAGGAGTGATCCAGTTTCTATTGATCATTGATAGTGTTTGGTGTTGTCACTATTTTATTGAAATTTCAGTGATTTTGGTGGGAATATAGAATTATCTTATTGTGGTTTTAGTTAGCATTTCACTACTAGCTAATGATGTTGAACATCTTATCACGTGTTTATTAGCCATCTGCATATCCCCTGTGGTGAAATGTCTTTTACCTATTTCCTAACTGGATTTTTAAAAGTATTGAGCTTCGAGAGTTGCTTGTATATTCTAGATACTAGTCTTTTCTCAGACATGTGATTTGAGAATACTTTCTCCTAGTCTGTAATGTGTCTTTTCACCTTCTTCAGTAGTCTTTGGCAGAGCTAAAGTTTTTAGTTTTCATAAAGAATCTAATTGATCAGTTTTTCCTTTCATGGATTGTGCTTTTGGTATCAAGTTAAAAACTCTTTGTCTAGTCCTAGATCACAAAGATTTTCTCTTGTTTTTTATATGATTTTTCATAGTTTTAGGTCTTACATTTAAGTGTTTGATCCATTTTGAATTAACTTTTGTGTAAAGTGTGAAGTTAGATCTAGGCTCACTTTCTTGCCCAGGTGGATGTCTTATTGCTCCAGCATCATTGAATTAATTTTGCACGTTTCTCAAAAACCTGCTGTGCATATTTGTGTTGGTCTATTTCCACTTTCTTCTATTCTGTTTCATTGATCTACGTGTCTAACTCTCTGCCAATACTATATTGTCTTGATTACCATAGCTCTATAGTAAATCTTAATATTGGGTATTAATTTCCAATTAAATAGGTCGTCTTTGATTTCTTAGAGGTATTTTTACTGATAATTCTAAGTTAATTCTAGTGCTCAGAGTACCTCACACTGATTGGAATTAGAATATTATAGTACCTCTTTTGGGCAGTCCCATCACATTATGGAATAAAATGCAAGTCAAAACATCTATGACCTTATCAAGGTCTATGAAATTGATCAAAGCAGTTTGCAAACCATTTTCCATGTATGTGGCATATGGGTATATAATAATGGTTGTCAGTAGCACTTATATTAGTAGAAGTACGATATAAAAGTTTTTAAAATTTAGCTTTTCATTCATTATTTGGTTGATTGATTTATACGAACCTTGCAGCCAAGAGTGAATGTCTGAAAGAATACACTGCAAGCATCATGGTAGGAATCCTGTGTTTCCTGCCCCAGGTGCTTACCAGAGACAAAGCTCTTGTCCTGTGTTTGCCAGTTTGCTGCTATGTATCCCCAAAGAGACTGGAAACCACATCAAATACCAGTATATTTCCAGTCCTTGGCACATGGTTTGGCACATAAGTAGATGGTCGTTACACTTTTTTAAGGTATCTAGCAAGTCACACTATTTTGAGCTTCATTTTTGGTTCTTTTCCTCTTTTATAAGCTGGATTAGATTTTGTTAAGTTCCCTGTGTTATTTAAAACCATCTCTATCCCTCACTTCCTAAAATTTCATACCCTCCTGGTTTATCTTACTTTTTGACCTTTTCTTTTATTAGCCTTTTATTGTGAATATTCTTTTAACTCTATTCTTTGGAGTACTCCATTTTGCTCCCTTTCACACTGTAGGGTATATATTTCATCACTTTGCCTATGAAGCATTTTTCCTTTCCAAGAATTGCCTCTCTCCCATGCCATAGGATTGTGATGTGGCTCTCATTCCAAACCAGGCTGGCCAATTAAAAAAATTCCTATTTTTGACCAGGCACCGTGGCTCACGCCTGTAATCCCAGCACTTTGGGAGGCTGAGGTGGGTGGATCTCCTGAGGTCAGGAGTTCTAGACCAGCCTGGCCAACATGGTGAAACCCTGTCTCAACTAAAAATACAAAAATTAGCTGGGCATGGTGGCAGGCACCTGTAATCCCAGCTACTCAGGAGGGCCAAGGCAGGAGAATTGCTTGAACCTGAGAGGCAGAAGCTGCACTAAGCTGAGATCGCGCCATTGCACTCCAGCCTGGGGGACAAGAGCGAGACTTCGTCTCAAAAAAGAAAAAAGAGCAGAAAGAAAAATTCCTGTTTTTAAACACAGTGTTCAGTCTAGGAATGGACACATTGTCAAAGCAGGGCTAATCAGAGTCCACTTGAAGTTTTTATATCAATGCTGGGGAAGACAGGGTCATCTTTTAGTCTGGGATGATAAACTGAGATTCAGCCATTCAACAAATACTTACTGAGTGTTTGCTCTGTATCAAGCACTGTGGGGAACTCTGAATGACATGAATCAGGAGCTGTCCATGGCCGTGTTTGCTGCCACAGGGAGAGGAGAGGGCCTGCCTGAGGATGAAGCTAACACAGGGAAGAGTGGCTCCAAGGGATAAAAAACCATAACAATCCTCAAGACCTTCTTTGAGCATATGAATCCAGGTGAGCCTGAAGCATATATTGGACTTACAGTTAAGGAGAAGCCACATAATCATTATTATTATTTTTTTTGAGACGGAGTCTCCCTATGTTGCACAGGCTGGAGTACGACAGTGCAATCTCGCTTCACTGCAACCTCTGCCTCCCAGGTTCAAACAATTCTCCCACCTCAGCCTCCTGAGTAGCTGGGATTACAGGCATGCATCATCACACCCTGCTAATTTTTTTGTATTTTTAACGGAGACGGGGTTTCACCATGTTGACCAGGCTGGTCTCTAACTCCTGACCTCAAGTGATCCGCCCACCTCAGCCTCCCGAAGTGCTGGGATTAAAGGTGTGAACCACCACGCCCAGCCATAATTACAATTTTCACTCAGACTTTGTCACGGAGTAATACACGTGCCAAATCCTAATCATTTTAAAATCTGAATCTTCAGTTCTATTGGCTAGCACTTACTTTTTTCCTGGATATCTATTGTTCACAGTTACTTGAATGTACCAATAATCTCTAAAATGAAATGTGCCCAGAAGTAAACTGATTATCATAATTTACCAGAATATAAGCTCCATAAGGTCAGGAACTCTGTCTTGTTCACTCTTATGTCACAGTGCCCACAACAGTGCCTGGCACGTAGTAGGAGCTCAAAAATATTGTCGAACAACTAATTCAGAGCTCTCAGAGGCCATTCATGGTGGCTCACAACTATAATCCCAGCACTTCGGGAGGCTGAGGTGGTGAATCACTTGAACTCAGGAGTTTGCGACCAGCCTTGGCAATGTGGGGGAACCCTGTCTCTAGTAAAAAGACAAAAAAATTATCTGGGTGTGGTGGTGTGCGCTTGTAGTCCCAGCTACTTGGGAGGCTGAGGCAGGAGGATCACTTGAACCTGGGAGGTTAAGGTTGCAGTGAGCTAAGATTGCACTACTGCACTCCAGTCTGGGTGACAGGGCAAGATCCTGTCTCAAAAAAACCAAACCAAATCAAAACAAAAAACCCTCGCAGATATTATTCCATATTTCCAGTTATCTTTAATGAATGCTTTTCTTTATCTTAGCAGTTCTCAAGAATGTTGGAATGTGGTGGTTTGGGAATGAGTTTATCAGAATCACCCAAGAAACTTTGTTAGCTAAGAATGACTGCTTATTAGAATTATATTAGACTTTAAAAAATATATCGAGTGAAAAAATAAACTTAGGAAAAACTCTCCAGTTTCACAAATCCATGTTAAATCATTTCACAAAGCAAAGGAAAAATATTATAAACCTCCTAGTTTTTCAACTTTGTAAATATTTCAGTTTTCTTTCGCTGTAATCTTAAGCCTCTCCAAAGCTTAGTGGCTTAAAACAGTGACAATTTTATTATATTTCATGACTTTCAGAATTCAGTCAGGGCATGACTAGGTGGTTCTTCTTTTCCACATGGAATTAATGTTGACCACTTGGTGGTATTCGGCTGGTGGATGAGTTGTGTATATGGTGTAAGAACAGATCAAATTTTTTAACACTCTTTTCTTCTAGAAGATGCAGTTATTTTCGGTAATAATATGAAATGAAATTAATAACAATAATGCCTACAGGAGAAATAGAAAAAGTGAAAAATTCTTTTTAATTAAACTTTGTACACATAATCATACCTGTTTTACAAAAAGAAAGCAAAACACACTGCACTGCACTCTAGCCTGGATGATAGAGTGAGACCCTGTCTGTTAGAAAAAGAAAAAGAAAAAGAAAGCAAAATAGTACAGTACCAAGAAAAGGAAAAATGCACAACTATGTATTAACTAGTTGTTCTATTTAATCTGCATAGTTTGAATTTTGATCTTTTTTGTTCCAGTCTAATATAATAATATTTTAGATAATAATTATGCAGTAACTAGTTAGTTTTAGGAAAGCTGAGAAGTCTATAAAAGATTTAATTTAGGGAACTGCTAAATTGTACTACTTATGTAATATTTCATTTTCTTGCTTTATTATTTAGATTTAAAATAATTAATTAAAATGGAAGAATACATTTTAACTTTTATAAATATTATTTAAACTCAGCAAACTAATGTATAAACTAAAATTTGCACTTACAAAACATCAATATTACACATTGTTTCACTGTTTTAGATGTTAAATACAAATAAAAACTTTAAGTGGTCAAGTAGAATCAGAGTATTGAAGACACTCAAGGTCTGTTTCTTTGTTTTTGCAACTACTGTGCTATCACTGTTTGCCTCTCTTATCGCAATGCAGGAATATGTGCTTACAGGGGTTGGAGAATGAGCTGTCCACAGCTGTCCACAATGTTCCCACAGAGAGCTTGAAATAAGCATGTTGCTGAGGCTGGGTGTGTTGGGGGTATAACTAGGAGTTCTCCGAATTAACTTCCATGCAGAATATACTGTTTTTTAAAGAATAAGCAACAAAAATGTGCTAATCTGAAGTGCACATGCATCTGATTGAAACTTAACAATGACCACAGTGGTTGTTTAGAAATTAGACCAACGAAAGATTTTTTTCAGGTAATAGTAGTTTACTGCTGACATTGTTTAGAATTGCCAGCTCATGGTAATAACAAAAAGCAACCTAATTTTTTGTCCATTTTATTATTGTTTTAAAAGTCTCTACATACAGTGAACCCATTTATTGGCTGCTTCTGAAACAGGTTGGTGCAGTCCAGTTTTGGAAGATCCAAGCTCTTTAGGGCCTGTGCAGGGGTTGTTGGCAAGTTATGCCCAGCGGAGACCGTCAGTTGGCACACCTGCTTGTGGCCTCTGTAGCATGGAAGGCTTCTCACATGGTAGTACAAGGTTCCCTGAGGTACTATCCTAAAAGACCTGGGCAGAAGCTGCGAGGCTTCTTTGACCTAGTCTTGGAAGTCAGCCTATTACTTCCTGTGCACTCTGCTGGTGTGATGGTTAATCCTGAGTGTCAACTTGATTGGATTGAGGGATGCAAAGTATTGTTCCTGAGTGTGTCTGTGAGGGTGTTGCCAAAGGAGATTAATATTTGAGTCAGTAAAGGCAGACTCACCCTCAGTCTGAGTGGGCACAATCTAATCAACTGCCAGTGCGGCCAGAATAAAACCAGGTGGAAGAACGTGGAAACACTAGGCTGGCTTAGCCTCCCAGCCTACATCTTTCTCCTGTGCTGGATGCTTTCTGCCCTCAAATATCAGACTACAAGTTCTTCAGCTTTGGGACTTGGACTGGCTTCCTTGCTCCTGAGCTTGCCGACGGCCTATTGTGAGACCTCACCTTGTGATCGTGTGAGTCAATACTCCTTAATAAACTCCCATTTATATGTACATCTATCCTGTTAGTTCTGTCCCTCTAAAGAACCCGACTAATATAACTGGTCAAGCAAATCACTAAGATCAGCCCAGATTTAAATGTGAGGGAAATTATAGCCTCCACCTCTCAATAGGAGGAGTAGCAAAACATTTGTAGCCATCTTTAACCTTCCAGAGGTAATGTACATTTTTATTCAGGGATTATATCTCCTATCATCTTGGCATTTATGTTCACTCCTCTCTCTCTTTTACCTCTTATCCAATAAGTATTCAAGTCTGCTGGTTCTTCCTCTGTCAGGCCCTTAGAATTTATGAATTGATTAGTTTGACTTCTGGATTTCTGATTTTATTCCTTTCCTGTTTTTATTTATTTATTTGTTCATGTCTCAAAGGCCCATTTGAGGCAGTGAGCAGCAGAGCTTAATATAGGTGCACAGGCTCTGGAGCCATCTGACTAGGTTCAAAAGATAGATATTTAACCTCTCTGTACTGTGGCTCCCTCATCTGTGCACTGAGAATGATGATAGTATCTATCTTATCCACTGCATGACATTTAAGTGGCTTAATAGGTATAAAGCTCTTCGAACAATGTCTGTCACATGGCATATCCTTAACAAATGATAACTATTGTGATTAGTATATATCTTGATTTGAGATCATGCAGAAGCACCTTCTAAAACAAATATCTGAGTGCGGGTAGTTTATTTGGGAGGCGATCCCAGAAAACACTATGGGGAAGTGAGGATATAAAACAGAGAGGGGAAGGCAGCCAATAAAGGACAAGTTACCAGCATGGGAAACTAGAGCTTAATCCACCAGAGAACCTGAGAGCCAGGGTAGAACATACATTTCATAGGGAGTTTGCCCAAGGGGCAGGGAAACTGGGTACTGTCACCCATCATTGGAGAAGGACTCTCTCCAGCATGTGTTAATTCCCTGATACTTCTTTTTGTGCTGTGTGAAAAAGTCTTCAGACAAGGAGATGTAGAGGCTAGCAGGTGGAGATCAGGCCATGGGCACAGAAATGATAAGGCCCGAGGGCACCTAGCAAGGGCAGTGATGGATTCCACAGACCGTATTATTCATCTTCCAGGGATTGTGAACTGGGTTCTTCTTCTGGGCTTGCCACTTGAAAATTGGCCAAATATAGTATAAGCTCAGAGGGAGAAAGAAGTAATAGAGGAAGTAGAAGTAAGAAATGAGCATGTAGAGGAGCCAATGATAATTGATTTATATGCCCACATGGGTCTTTTTTTGCATTTTCAAGACCTCTCATGACTTTGACTTTCTGTATTTATCTACTTTCTTCCTAATATGTCCTTTTATTTTCCCTCTATTTAGCAAGGCTGAGCTACTTATCATAGCCTACATGAATCGTGATCATTTCCACTATAAATGCAGAATGACAATATCGTACATGCAGTAAGTAGGAGGAGAATTACTCCTTTACCGGCCTGACACATATTTATGCCTACAATAACAGTCTGCAAACTGTACAAAGCACAGATTTGCCTTAAACTGTATTCATAAATATTGAGGAAGTTGTTGTAATTACAAACTATAGTACTTTAAAATCTGATCTAAGCTTGCAAAAAGTCATTCACGACTACTGATCAGTTACCCTGTGATTCGAACATGCCATTCAGTTTCTCTGGAGCCCTCTCTGAAAGCCACACAACAAAGGTAGGAAGCACGCTCAGAAAAGTCTTGAGGGAAAGGCACAGCATTTGGCTTGTATTACTGTGGGTTGATCTTGGATCTGATCTGTTACTGAGGAGCAAAAAAGATTTAGTGCGGGGCTGGTTTTCATAAAAGGAGGCTTCCATCTCCTACTGGAGTTATTTGGGCTGAGCCACACTAGGAATGTTTTTGAAGTGGTATGCTCATTAAAAAATAAAAACCAGAAGAAATAATAAGAGTAAAGCATTGCAAATTACTTCTATTTATTTAGGCAGTGTGTTACCACTGTGCTGGCAGAGGTTTTATTTTTTCAGTTTGGAACCAATCCCCTGAAACCAGAGCTAGCCTCATCAGATGTTCAATCAGCAAGTACTTGATGAGTGTTCAAGGAATCTACCACTGAATGTGAAGAGCGTGTATGAAAAACCCAAAAACTCTGGCCTGGAGAAGTTTGTAGTTTTATAGGTCAAACTAATGCATCGTCAAAATAAATGTATAGTTGTAAATGCAGTAATTACTGATGTGTATTTAGGGAGAAGGATGGATAAGAACCAAGCTACTGGGTTGAAGAAAGACTGGAGTGAAGTGGTGAAAATTGCAGACACTTGTTCTTGACTTAACCTCTTTTTCCCTGATTTTTTCTTATTTAAGCTCTAAGGAAGCCTATGACTACAGGTTGATGGACAGGATATTTTGGAGGCTTTATGATTGAAAGATTCTGGGTGAAGTGCAGACCAGTGCTATTCAATGGGACTCTCTGTGATGTTGGAAATATTCTTTGTAGTCCAAATCCGTAGCCACCAGCTGTTATGGGATCACTGGGGTGTCGCTTTTCTGGCTGGAAACCTCTGTAGCTGGTGGCACCTTTGCCTGAGTTTTGCTCAGACCCGCTGGGCTCATTTTGCCCACTTGGCCTGGCAGGCTGCACTCAGCTTATGCTACTGGCCTGGATCCTACCACCTGCCAAGGGTGAGTCAGGCGTGGAGTGGTGAGTGGTGTGTGAACGAGTGTGGGATTTGGCCACTGCACAGTCACGCGGGCTGCTGCAGTGGGGTGGGCAGCTCCAGGTGCTGGGGTGGGCAGCTCCAGGTGCTGGCATGGGCGCCGGCTTTCAGAGAGTCTGTGGCCAGACCAGGCGCACTGCAAACAGCTTCCATGGCTGGCACTGGAGAACGCAGTGGTGCCCAGAAGCTTGGAGATGCCAGAAACTGCAGGGCCCCAAAGAGGGAGTCACAGCCCTGGCTTGGGGAGCTCCCAGGTCTGGGCTTCCTGAAGGGCTGCAGTTCACCTCTCGTTCTCTTTGCCCACAGGTGGCAAGCAAGGGGTGTGTTTCAGCCCTGTTTGTGTTGCAGGTTGTCTTTCAGCCTTGCCATTTGGCAGGTCCTGAGTTCTTGTCCTGCAACCGGGAAGAATGAGGTATGCAGACAAGAAAAGGGCAAGCACTACGAAGAGGAGCTTTACTGAGTGATGTAACAGCTCAGAGGAGATTCACAGCGGGCAGCTGCTTTCTGCAGCCAGGGTGTCCTGTCGAATGTTCAACTCCCAGCCGAGAGGGTAGCTCCTCTCTGCAGGCAGGTTGTCCCAACAAGTGTTTAGCTTCCAGCAGAGAGAGTAGCTCCTCTCTGCAGCTGGTCATCCCATTGTCCAGCTTTGCCTGAGCTTGGGGCTTTTAGAGGGAAAGAAGTGTCTGCTAATTGGTCTATGGGCTGCTATGGGTGGGCCTGAAAAAGGCATCACAAGTTCCCATTCCAGTCTGTGGCACTGGTAACCAAGTCCCCAGCCTTCAGGTCCTCCCTGGCTTGAAGGTGGGGCTTCACCGGGACTGCCCTCTTCTACCCGGGTGCCTGTCTGCCTCCTGTCACCACCCATAGTGCCCAGGCTGCTTATACTAACAGGCAGCTGCAGACCAGCACCGACCTGCCCTCAGTGCCTCCCCTTGGCTTTCCCCCTATCCTATGCTCTTTGTTGCCCAAAGTCAGGAGTGGGCTGAGGCAGCAGGGAACTGGCATGTTTCGAGCGTGCTGCCCTGAGTGTGTGCACACCTGGATAGACTGTGAAGTGCCTGAGCTTGGCCCCAACCCCACTTCAGGATTGGAGAGGGTGCCAGGAGCAGAGAGAGGCCAGGTGGAGGGAGCAGACACCCCCAAGCATGCAGGGGCAGGAGGGGTCTTCCCAGGCCCCCCAGGATGCAGAGTACAGAGATGCCCACATAGAGCACCTGGGAGGGCAGGGCTCCCACCTGCTCTATGAAGCATGCAGTCAGCCTCAGCTGCACTTCCTCACAACCTGGGGTGGGGACTCCAGGTCCTCACTGGGCCCCTCTCTGCCTACCCCTTTGTGCCAAACCATGCTGCTCCCCTGCTGGCAGGCAGCTCTGCCCAGCCCCATTGTGGCAGCTCCCAGGGTGGCGGGCTCCAAGGGGACTCCTGCTTGTCCCTGGCTCCTGCTGGTTCTATGGAGTGTGGCACCATCCCAGGCCCACCTCCACCTCATCCCGGCACCCTCCCCACAGTGGCTGTAGGCAAGAGTGGTGTGCGTCCAGAGTGGAGGAGGCTCTGGGCCTGAGGGTAGGTCCTGCCCTGCCACATGAGGGTAGGAGTGGCACAGTCAGCTGCTTTGGGCATGTGAGGCACAGGGGACCTATGCCGCCATTGCTGATCCCATAGCTTCTCCTGCCACCACTGCTCACACCTCCCACTGCAGCTGGCATGGTGGCAGCAGCCACTCCTGATAGCCTGTCACTGCCATCATAGCCACATGTGGGTAGTGAGCACTTGAAATGTGGCTAGTGCTAGTGCAACTGTGGAACTGAATTTTTTGTTTAATTACATTTAAATTTTATTTAAATTACATTTAAATTTAAATAGCCACATGTGGCTGGTGACTAGTATCTTGGGCAGCACAAGTCAAGACAATACTTTCTATTGAGAATTAACCACTTCCCAAACAGTAAAAACTGGAGGAACAGACAAGACAAGAACAATAGCTGGCGAGAGGCCATGCAGCTTAGGTGGCAAAGGCAAACTTGAAGGCTGCTGTGGGTGTAATGAAGGTCCGTGTATCAGTCTGGCCCCAGTCCCAGTTACTTACTTATTTTTGCTGAGGCAAAACTAACATAATATAAAACTAATCATTCTAGAATCAATAACTCAGTGGCATTTAGTATATTTACAAATGTTGTGCAACTACCACTTTTTTCCAGTTTCAGAATATTTTCATTACCCCAAAAGAAAACCCCACACTTATTAAGCAGTTGCTCTGCATTCATTCCTCTCTTTAGCCCCTGGAAGCCACCAATCAGCATTCCATGTCTATGGTTTTGCCTATTCTGGATCTTTCAAGTAAATGGAATCATACAATACGTGGCCTTTTCTGTCAGCTTCTTTTGCTTTCTAGCAACACTATTCATAATAGCCAACAGGTGGAAACAGCCCAAATATCCATTAATGGATGGATAGGAAAAAATTGGGGTGCATACATATAATGGAATATTATCCATTGGTTTTGAAAGTGTTGGAAGAACCACAAACTGGATTCAACCACTGCTGTGGGAAGGTACTGCTGCTGCTGCTGAACTGAGGGAGTACGAAGACAGCCAGAAGAACTAACAGGAAGTGGACAGGAAGGATCATTCTCCCTACTGCAGCCCTACAGTCTGCCTCACTGTTAGAAAAGCCTGATAGGAGTCAACTGGCAAAGCAGACTGTGGTTTGCAGAGTTCCAGCCCCAGCATCACAAGTCAGAATAAAGAGGGAGTAGTTTTGGAGCTGAGAAACAATAATTAAGAAAGGGCATAGTCCATACAGGGAAAGGACTCTGGGCTGTACTGATAGAGCTTGGGTGTGTAGGGGGGAATGCCGAGATCTCAGATACAGTTTTCTTATAACTTCATGGAGTTTCATCCTTACTTTATTCTTTGTTAGACGTAAGAAAAGGATCTACCTGGCCAGCGTACATTGAAATATAATGTGCTATCATATTTATATACTTGAATTTTCAGGTACTTTTTTTCTTTTCCAGGCTATAAAAAGATGTTCACTGGAGGCTTGTAGTAAAGTTAGATTAGCTCTGTTCCAATGTCTCACCATTCAGAGAGGAGTCATGCCCTTCTTCACTTCACAAGGTATCTCTCACCTTCATTAAAAAAATTGAAATATAATCCATGTCCTGCAAAATTTACCATTTTAATGTGTACAATTCAGTGTTTTTTTTAGTTTTCTTCATAAAGTTGTGCAACTATCACCACTATCTAATTCCAGACTATTTTAATCATCCCCCAAAGAAACTTAATACTCATTAAGCAGTCATTCTCTATTCCTCCATTCTTGAGCTCCTAGCAACCACCAATCTGCTTTCTGTCTCTGTGGTTCCGTATTCTGGACATTACCTATAAATGGGATCACACAGTATGTGGCCTTTTGTATCTGGCTTCTTTCATGTAGCATCATGTTTTCAAGGTTGCTCCATCTTGCAGCATTTATCAGTACTTCATTCCTTTTTATTACTGAATAGTGTTCCATTGTGTGGAATATCATATTTAGTTTATTCACTCTTCAGTTGATGAACATTTGATTGTTTCCACTTTTTGGCTATTGTGAATAATGCTGCTATGAATATTTATGTACAAGTTTTTATATGAACATGTTTTCATACAACGGAGTGGAATTGTTGGGTCATATAGTAACTCAATGTTTATCAGATATTTCTTTTGATAGACACAGTTTTCAAAATTTTAGCTCTATTTGCCTACTATTTAGGATATCCATGTTTTTGCTTTTTTTTTCTTTGGATGTTTTGGTAATTCTCTTCATATTTTTCTTTTTCTTTAAAGGAAATATCACAAGATATATATATATCTTAAATTATATATGTAATTTAATTGATTAATCACAAATAGAAATGCAAAAAGTACAATGTAAACATGCCTCTTAAACTTCCTCTTTAATCTCCAGTGATAACCACTATTACAGTTTTTTGTGTTTCTTTTATCCCAGTTTTTGTCTATGTATTAACACACATATATGAGTATCTATGTCTATGTATATCAACCCATTTGAATTTTTTATAGTAATAAAATCTGGTTTTATGTAATGTTCAAAAGTTTTCTCACTTAAATCTATGTACCTGTTAATTCTTAGAAATCTACCTCTTTCCCAGTTTCTCTGCTACCTTTCTGACCACTCCTTCTCTGTCTTCTTTGCAACCCTTACATATGGGAGTACTTTCAGGTTCAATCCTCGTCTCCTCTCACCTCTTCCCTCTTCTCCTTTTCCCCTTTTATTCTCTCTCTTTCTCTTTTTTCTTTTCTCATGCGATATTTTCTCCTTACAAGATGTCATTCGCTCTCAGAGTTTCAATTGCCCTTTTATTTTATGACTTACAAATTTTTATTTTTAGTCCAGATCTCTCTTTTACATTTCAGGTTTGAGTATCCAACTTCTCACTTGATATTTCCATTTCAGTTCCATCATGTTCTCCCCTCACAAATCTGTCCTCCATTTGTGCTCTTACTTCAGAGAATCCAGTTACACATCTATTTAATTTTACAAACCAGACACCCATTGATCCTGGCAATTCTTCTCTTTAACCTCCCATGTTCAATCCAGTTGATTAAATCCAAATTCTATTTATCTCCTTACTATCTCTCAAACCTGCCAGTTTCTCTCCATTTTCACAGACATGGTGCCAGTCTTTTACCTGTTCAGTTTCCTAACTGCTCTCCACACATCCACTTGGGCTCCTAACCAAATCCTCCTCCTCAGAGCAGCCAGAATTATCTTCTAAAATTTAAGCTAGATTGTGTTACCTTTCTACTTATTGCCTTTCAGAGGTTTCCCATGACTCAGAGTTTTTAGTCTTGCTCTACTTACCTCCCTCACTTCATCTCCTGGCACTCTCCCAGCTCCTGGACTTCAGCCACACCTGTCACCTTCTGGCCAAAGGGACTTGCATATGCTGCTCTTTCTGCCTGGAATGTTCTTCTTTCTTTTACCAATTGACCCTAGATCAGTAATTACCTTCTCACAGTAAGTCTAGGTTGGGTTCCTTTGTGTTATAGGCCCTTATACAATAGTGTTTCCTTTAGACTTTTAGTTTGTTTGTAGTTATAAATTTATTAGTGTGCTGATTTGAGTCCTTCCAACTATAATTGTTTCTGTTTTTGAGCATCTTTTATCCTCAGTACCCGATACAGTCCTGGTACAAATGACTGTTGAAGGAACAACTGCATAATATTACATAGTGTGGATATACCATAATATATTTCATCAGTTCCTTACTGAGGGACATGTAAGTTGTTTCTACATTTTCTCTGTTAACAAATACTTTGTGTAAGACTTTAAAAGCCTAGTTAAGAACATGATATTTTTCCTCTCATTAGATGTTCATGAAGTCAAGTGTTTTGAGAACAATGTTCGTGCAGCCTGATTAAGTTAGCATTTTCTTGAACTACAGAAGAAACAAAGCAGTTATTGTATACTAATAAAAGTTAAACTATTTATTTGCACATGAATAGTACCAAATGTGGTAAGAAAATCAATAACTATAATAATTGAGAATAATAAAGGGAAAGAAATAACAGAAAAATGTTAACATTTTATTTTTAACCAACAAAGATACATATTTTATTTATTTATTTTTGATTCAGAGTTTGAGTAGTCATTGCCATTAAGTTCTTGGCATGAAACCTATTATTATCTTTTCATGGGATGGCCACAGCTTGTAGGCTACCAGCATTTTCAATCTTGTTGGGATTATTTTGACTTAACTAGGTTAAAAGTATACACAGGACCACATCCAAAACTATGAAAACTCATAAAAGAGTGAGGCAATAGTTATTAAATTGGAACATCTATTTTATTTGATTTAGATATCCCTATTTTGGGGACTTTATCTTATAGGATAGAAGTGCCAGTAGCAGTGCATATATACAAAGATATTAAAGCAGCATTATTTGTAGTGGCTAAAATGTTGGAAAACAACTGTATATTCACAAATAGGGTGATTGTTGGATTATTTATAGAAGAGTTATACTGTGCATTGATTATGCAGTTATTAAAAATACATTTGAGGTAAATCTGCTAATCCAGAAGGATATGTATGATCTATTATGTTTTAGAAAATTCTCCAAAACTAAAAATAAAGCAAAAAAGATGATCTTAATATCCTGCTATACCACTTTCTAATAAGCCACCCTGAAGGTCATCTAGCTTTCTCTGTGGGAAAAGAGATGGTCTCACTTAAATTTTAAAACTTGGTAAAGTTAGAGGTTAACTTGCAGAAATCTAATAAAGTGCATTTTTTTGTATAGAAAAAATTGTTATGATTTCATTCCCCTGTAGGACAGTGGCCAATTTTATATTTAATCTAACAGTTTTATTTAAGGTTTTTTTTTTCATTGTTAATATGAATATAAATTCAAGTTCCTCACTCAAATTGAATCAACATCCTTCTGCTAGTTTCCTCATTAGTGAGTCAAATAGAATTTTTGACATGTGCCCATTACTATTTGTGTGGGACTTTATTATTATTATTTACCAATATGAGAATTAAGTTTCAATGATTATTAAATGAGAAAAGCAAATTGCAGAGTAATGTGTACAGATTGTTTATATAATTGTATTAATCTGTACACATGCTGCTAATAAAGATGTACCTAAGACTGGGTAATTTATAAAGGGTTAAATTGACTCACAGCTCAGCATGACTGAGGAGGCCTCAGGAAACTTATGAGCATGGCAGAAGGGAAAGCAAACACGTCCTTCTTTACATGGCGACAGGAAGGAAAAGTGCTGTGCAAAAGGAGGAAAAGCCCCTCATAAAAACATCAGATCTCATGAGAACTTACTCACTATCACAAGAACTGCAGCATGGAAGTAATGTCCCCATGATTCAATTATGAATTGAATCGTGTTCCTCCCACCAGGTTCCTCCCACAACAAGTAGGGATTATGGGAACTACAATTCAAGATGAGATTTGGGTGGGGACACAGCTAAACCATATCATTTGGCCCCTCCCGAATCTCATGGCCTCACATTTCAAAACCAATCATGCCTTCCCAATAGTTGCCCAAAGTCTTAATTCATTTCAGCATTAACTCAAAAGTCAAAGTCCAAAGTTTCATCTGAGACAAGGCAAGTCCCTTATGCCTGTGAGCCTGTAAAATCAAAAGCAAGTTAGTTACTTCCTAGATAAAATGAGGGTGCAGGCATTGGGTAAATACATGCATCCCAAATGGGAGAAATTGGCCAAAACAAACCAGGTGCAGGCTCCATGCAAGTCTGAAATCTAATAGGGCAGTTGTTAAACCTTAAAGTTCCAAAATGATCTCTTTTGATTCCTTGTCTTATATTCAGGTCATGCTGATATAAGAGATGGGCCCCCATGGCATTGGGAAGCTGCACCCCTGTGGCTTTGCAGAGTGTAGCCCCTCTCCCAGCTGCTTTCATAGGGTGGCATTGAGTGCCTGAGGCTTTTCCAGGTACATGGTTCAAGCTGTCAGTGGATCTACCATTCTGGGGTCTGGACGATGGTGACCCTCTTCTCACAGCTCCATTAGGCAGTGCCCCAGTGGGGACTCTGTGGGGGCTCTAGACCCCACATTTCCCTTCTGCACTGCCCTAGCAGAGGTTCTCTATGAAGGCTCTGCCCCTGTGGTAAACTTCTGCCTGGACATCCAGTTGTTTCCATATATTCTCTGAAATCTAGGTGGAGGTTCCCAAACCCTAATTCTTGGTTCTATGCACCCACAGGCTCAACACCAGGTGGAAGCTGCAAAGGCTTGGGGCTTGTACCCTCTGAAGCAATGACCTGAGCTGTACCTCAGTCCTTTTTAGCCATGGCTGGAGTGGCTGGGATGCAGGACACCAAGTTCTGAGGCTGCATGCAGCAGGGGGGTTCTGGGCCCAGCCCAGGAAACCATTTTCCTTCCTAGGCCTCTGGGCCTGTGATGACAGAGGTTGCCGCAAAGGTATCTGGCATGCCCTGGAGACATTTTCCCCATTGTCTTGATGATTAACATGCACCTCTTCATTACTTATGCAAATTTCTGCAGCAGGCTTGAATTTCTCCCCAGAAAATGGGGTTTTCTTTTCTATCACATCTTCAGGATACAAAATTTTCAAACTTTTATGCTTTGCTTCCTCTTGAACACTTTGCCACTTAGAAATTTCTTCCACCAGATACCTTAAATCATCTCTCTCAAGTTCAAAGTTCCACAGATCTCTAGGGCAGGGGCAAAATGCTGCCAGTCTCTTTGCTAAAATGTAGCAAGAGTCACCTTTGCTCCAGTTCCCAACAAGTTCCTCATCTCTATCTGAGACCACCTTAGCCTGGACTCCATTGTCTGTATCACTATCAGCATTTTGGTCAAAGCCATTCAACAAGTCTCTAGGAAGTTCCAAACTTTCCCACATTTTCTTGTCTTTTTCTGAGCCATCAAAACTGTTCCAACCACTGCCTGTTACACAGTTTCAAAGTTTCTTCCACATTTTTGAGTATCTTTACAGCAGCACCCCACTCTATGGGTACCAATTTACTGTATTAGTTCATTCTCATGTTGTTAATAAAGACATACCTGAGACTGGGCAGTTTATAAAGGAAAGAGGTTTAATTAACTCACAGTTTAGTATGGCTGGAGAGGCCTCAGGAAACGTACAATCATGTTGGAAGGAGAAGCAAACACATCCTTTTTCACATGGCAGCAGAAAGAAAAAGTGCTGAGCAAAAGGAGGAAACCATCAGATCTCATGAGAATGAACTTACTATCATGAGAACAACAGCATGGTGGTAACTGCCTCTATGATTCAATTACCTCTCACCGGTTCCCTCCCACAACACGTGGGGATTATGGGAACTACAATTCAAGATGAGATTTGGATGGGGACACAGCCAAACCATTTCAACAATCATGCAAAAAATATTTATTCATATGTCTGCAAGTATGTATGTTTGTTTGAGTGCGAATGTAAGCTTGGAAAATACATACAAGAGAGTTAACATCAGTCCTGTTACTTTGGGAGAGAAGATGATATTCAAGGGAAGTTATTATAATTTTATATATGTATTTGTTGTATTTTGAGAACTACTTCTTAATTTAATAGTTAAAAAATTATAAAAAGATAATTAAATAGGAAAACCCTCTTAAAAGATTTTGTGACAATTTATAATTCATTGTTTATTCTCATAGTGTACACAATACACTCACATTAAAAAGATTTTATTTTCAAATGAAAAATTATTCCATAAAATTGGCATTGTATTTTACCAGCTGCATCCACTCATGCTTTTATGATTGCCAAAAATAGCCTGAAATTTATTAATATACTTTTCCCTTTCACTTTTCTGAATACATAACCTTAGGTCTATTTGATCTATGAATTCATTTACTTAAAGTAAGGAAGGAGAAAAGGTTATGGAAGGAATGTAGCTCCTCAGTTCAAATTTGCTCCAAGATTATATTCTTGTAAGCCTGCGTATATATAGAGAGAGTTTTCTGAAATCCTTTATTCTCCCACTTTTGCAAATCAAGAAGCAAATTTGGAGCACTCACTTCTGAGGGCAGAGGAGGTACCATTTGCATTGCCATCTAAGACATGAGTCTTTCTTCTCTATGGCAGGGAATATTATGGTATAGACAGTTCAAATTACTGAATTGGACTAGAGTTTAAACCAGATTTTACGTTTGGTAATCTTTCCTTCTCCCACCCAGGGGAAAACCATATAACTACAGGCAAAGTGAAGGAGATACATTCTCTCTGTAAACTTGGCCTGAGATGTGGATTAATTTGCAATGCCTTTACATTTTTGTGTTATATACCCCAAGGTTGGGTATGTATACAGTGTGGAAAAGTTGGAGGGGCTTGGGGTTTGGAGTTAGGCTGATGCATTAAAATTATGTGTCCTTTAATAGGTAACTTATTTATCCTATAAGAACTTTAGTTACTTGTCTGTAAAGTAATGTATATAACATGTCTAGTACAGTACTTGGCACAAGTGGGCTGTCAGAAATAGTGATCTTCCTGTCTTTTAGGGTGAGATGTCAAACCACTTAATTCTGGAAAGAGTCTATAAAAAAGCTCCTTTGCCAATATAGTGCATAAGTTTGGATATTGCCTATTACTGCTCCTTGGCTCAGAAAAATCCCTACTATTTAATATTTAATAAGACATTTATAATGGTTGCCACCTGCTTTATTAACAGAATGTTTTCTCTCATTAGAGTAGATGAGAAGAGCTGACTATACTCTGGGGAATGGGTGTGTCCTGCTAAAATCAACAGGAATTTGTAAGGGAAAGTCCGTTGGGATAAAAAATATGTGTGACTGTGGTTTTGGTGGTTTGAAAATGTGTGAGGAAGCTCTTTAATAGGAATGTCTGATAGTTATATTGGCACAGACAAAGGAATGCTTTGAAGAATGAGTTAGAAAACTTAGGCAAAGTAATCTTTAATGGGTAGTTTGTATTATATAGACTGCTTGGAAGATGGATAGTGATAATTTTCTATTTCCTTTTGCCTGTGTAGCTGAAGTGCTCACATTTCTATTGCCTAAAGATTCACCAATGTGAGAGGATTGTAGCTTTCTAAGGAATAGTGTTATGAAAAACTTAATTAGTGTTTTATGTAGCCACTGATTCTTTTGTTAGACTCCGAGGCATATTTGGACAAACTGGCAAAGTTTAATGAAACAATGGAAATGTTTAGTAAGCCAATCAGGTTAACATATGAATAATGGTTCACTTTATAAAGGTTTTATTGATTTTTGTTAAATGATCTCCAGATGTGTTTGCATTTTTTCCATAACTTATTACAATCCATATTATAATATTTATAAATAATACAGAGAATTCTTTGGAGATGATGCTATATATAATATGTTGATCTACACCAGATGGCATTAGGTAAGAGACAAATACTGTTAAAGTTAAAGGCTTGTGTGGTGTAGGATTTGAAGCAATTCTCAAGCAAGTTGTAAAATACTAGTTACGTAAATTTTAAAATCTACATCATTTCTAAAAGGAAAACTTTTGCAAGCTTAATCAAATTCTCTTCTCACATGTGTGAGACAGCTTTTGTGCTGTTGAAGTTAGGAAATGCTACTGCAATCTCAAACCTACTATTGATTCTATAACTTGAATGGTAAGTGATAAAGTTTGTGAAGATCATTTTCCTAAGCTGCTAGACAAACATAGGAAAAAGGGGCTTGTTTTTGTGATTTTTTTTACATTATGTAATAATTGAAGATGCGGTGCAAAGCATGTAGTGTATAATGTATATGTATATACACGCATACACAGATCCAGACACATATATATGTATGCCTGAACATATATATATTCTGTTTTCAACTTAACATCACCAGTTGAAGTGGTGAAGTTAAGTTGAAAACAGCATAAATGTAGAAGAGAAGAATCTCACCTAAAAAGAAGGAACAAATTTAAGCTGTCTATAAACATAAAGCTACTAAAGTTTATTATAAGTAATTTTTTTGAGATGTTGATTGATTACAGTCAAGGAGAATGAATAAGAAAAAAGAAAAAAGTGCCTTTCTGAAACAGCATAATTGACAGAAAACAAACATAGAAAAGCTCCATTTTCTTTTTTTCTTTCTTTTTTTTTTTTTCTTTTTTATTGAGATGGAGTCTCACTCTGTCGCCCAGGCTGGAGTGCAGTGGTGTGATCTTGGCTCACTGCAACCTCCACGACCTGGGTTCAAGCGATTCTTGTGCCTCAGCCTCCCGAGTAGCTGGGATTACAGGTGCCCGCCATCACACCTGGCTAATTATTTTTTTTGTATTTTTAGTAGAGGGGATGTTTTGCCATGTTGGCCAGGCTGGTCTCAAACTCGTGACCTAAGGTGATTCACCTGCTTTAGCCTCCCAAAGTGCTGGGATTACAGTTGTTAGCCACCACACCTGGCCTCCATTTTCTCTGTAATGTTTTGTAACATTTGTAGTGCTCTGCCAGTTCCTCGGCAACAAATACTGAGTGCCATTTCTGGAGATGTGGCTAACTTCATTTCACAAGGTTCATTCATAATGAACAATCTGATCACTTTTTTTTTTTTTTTTTTTTGAGACGGAGTCTCGCTCGGTCGCTCAGGCTAGAGTGCAGTGGCCGGATCTCAGCTCACAGCAAGCTCTGCCTCCCGGGTTCACGCCATTCTCCTGCCTCAGCCTCCCGAGTAGCTGGGACTACAGGCGCCCGCCACCTCGCCCAGCTAGTTTTTTGTATTTTTTTTAGTAGAGACGGGGTTTCACCGTGTTAGCCAGGATGGTCTCGATCTCCTGACCTCGTGATCCACCCGTCTCGGCCTCCCAAAGTGCTGGGATTACAGGCTTGAGCCACCTCGCCCGGCCTACAATCTGATCACTTAAACAAATTCTGTACCTGTAATCCCAGCACTTTGGGAGGCCGAGGCTGGTGGATGGATCGCCTGAGGTCAGGAGTTCAAGATAGGACTTACCAACATGGTGAAACCCCATCTCTACTAAAAATACAAAAATTAGGTGGACATGGTGGTGGGCACCTGTGATCCCAGCTACTCGGGAGGCTGAGGCAAGAGAATCGCTTCAACCAGGGAGGTGTAGGTTGCAGTCAGCCGAGATTGCAACATTGCATTCCAGCCTGGGTGACAGAGTGAGACTCCATCTAAAAAAAAAAAAAAAAGAAAAAAAAATTCTGCCACTTTTGTGTTTGTGTTTTCATTATTACAGTTAGGCTGATATGAAATCTGTACAGGTATGGTACCAGGTAAATTCTACCTCAGTGAACATTACCATTAATGCCACTTTAAAAAAAAATAGAACAATACTAAACAAGTGAATGAATTCTGAATGGACAAATAAAAATAAAGGGAATTATAAAGCCCTTCTATTGTATCTGTGATATTTGATTTTGATCATCATACTTAATGTTGGAGTAAGATATTTTCAGGCTTAAACCTTATAATGAAGAGAAGTAATTGTTCTGTATGTGGAAGAAAGGTGTGATGTCAGCTAACTTTGGTTTCTCCTCTCTGCATGCATCATGATTATTCTAGTTGCACCCTCATCATTTGTCTGCTAAACCGTTTCTGTAATTTACTACCTGGTTTTCATGTTGAACAGCCATTGTTCTCTGCAATTTGTTATGTACAGTATATTTGAAATGATCACCTGATGATTTATAGATGGGTTCTTTAGTGAGGTGTTCCCCAAGATCCTTGAATCAGATTACACTTTGGGAGCACAACTTCAATATTAGCACAAAAAGATCAGATCATAAGAGGCCAAGTAGGTAAACCAGATGTCACTCTCACCTGATTGTGGATGCATCCATTCACTTAGAGAGTCCTCGTTGTTCATGAAAACTAGAAAAAGGATAGTGAAAGTGGGCAACTCTGGTACTGTTGAGGAGAGATGACCAGGTATTCTTGTCCCATTGGCAAGATTATATCTGCTGTAGAATTGATTGCTACCACTTTTTATGAGATACTGCAGTGACTCCACCTTGATGATGTGATGAAGCGCAGGCTCTTTGCATTTCCCTTCCCCTTTCCTTCCTTCTGACTCACTTGTACTGGTTTAGGCATCACTTCCTCCAGGAAACTCTCTCCTACTACTCTAAATGCTCTCCTCTTTGCTCTCATGACATTCTTAGCACAGTACGTTGAAATAGACTGTATGTGCCCAGCCCTCTCCTGCACTGTTTGCTTTTCAGAGACAGGGGAGAAAGACTGTGCATACAAGGCCAGGGAGTGAGTGTGTCTTATTTATTTTTATCATTAAAGCTCAGCACTAGGTGATGTCCTCCATTTATTGTGTTTTAACTGTTGTATTTGCTTTCCCACCAGCAGTGTATGAGAATAATTATTTCCCTAAGCCTTGCCAAGAGAGTGGTTGCTTTAATTTGCATTTCTTCTATCATGAACAAGGACGAAAATATTGTCATATATTTAAGGGCTATTTTTGTATCTTTTTTCTGGTGTGTGTGAATCATCCGTTCATGTCTTTTGCCCATTTTTCTGTCATGTTTTTGTTAATTTTATCTCTTAACTTTTAAGAGTTACTTATATATTAAGGACATTAGTTCTTTATCTGTGACATATATGACACAGATATTTTTTTCTCAGTTTGTCAGTTGATTTTTTTTTTTTTTGCTATGAGTAGCTGTTGATTTTTAATGTAGTCAAATGTATCAATCTTTTAAAAACTACTTCTGTGTTTTTAGTTATGGTTGGAAATTATCCTTTACAGGTTAATGAAGAATTCAACCATGTTTTCTAGTACTTGTATCGTTTCTTTTTTTATATTTAGGTCTCTAATCCATTTGGAGGGGTGTGTGTGTGTGTGTGCGCATGTGTGTGTGTGTTGTGAGGTACAAATTCAAATTTGAGTTTTCTCAGATGGTTAAACAGTTGTTCTCACTCCATTTATGAAAAAGTCAATTTTTGTAGTTGTGACTTGCGATGCCATTATGTGCTGAAGTTTAATATGTATTTGAGTCTATTTTTAAAATTTCTATTCTGTTTGACTGGTCTGCCTATTATTTTAATTATAGTAGTTCTATAGTGTTTCAATGCCTGGTAGGGTTAGTCATCCCTTCCTCCATCACTTTTTATTTTTTGTGTTGTTCTGTGTATTCTATATGTTCATTTTTCTACATGAAGTTCAATATTGCATTGTATAGTCTATCAATAGTTACATGGAAAGCTTGTTGGTATTTTTATTGAGATCACATTAAATTTATTAATCAACCTAGGGATGACTGACATTTCAAGATGTTGAGTCATCATATTTTTCCATTTACTCAGCTATATTTTATATCTTCAGAAGTGTTTTAAAGTTTTTCTAATGTAGGTTTTGCATATTTCTCAGTAAATTTCTCCAAGTATATTAACTTCTTGGTTCATATTATAAATGAGCTTTTCTCTTTTTTTTCTTTGAGACAGAGTCTTGCTCTGTTGCCCAGGCTGGAGTGCAGTGGCATGATATTGGCTCACTGCAACCTCTGCCTCCTGGGTTTAAGTGATTCTCCTGCCTCAGCCTCCTGAGTAGCAGGGATTACAGGCATCCACCACCACACCAGGCTAATTTTTGTATTTTTAGTAGAGATGGGGTTTTACCATGTTGGCCAGGCTGATCTCAAAATCCTGGGTTTGAGTGATCCACCCACCTCGACCTCCCAAAGTGCTGGGATTACAAGCATGAGCCACTGTGCCTGGCTACCTTTTCTCTATTCTTATATCCTCTAACTGATTATTGATTATACATATGAAAGCTATTAATTTCCATATGTTATTGAAGTGGGAGAGTTACCTGATCCCCCTTGCAGGATGTATGATAGAAGTGTGACTCGTCTGTTCAGCTTCTGTGCTCTCAAACCTCTTACAGGTGGGGGAGCATGCAGACAGGCAGGGGCAGGAGCTGGGGCAAGTGTTTTTGGGCTCCAGCCCCACGGTAGTGTCTAGGGGTATGTGCCTGTAGCTCTGAAGCCCCAGTAGGCATGCTACAGTGTTCTTTTAGCTTTGCTGTCTGTGGATGGCTTCAGTGTTACCAGCTCTGTGCCATATTGGGACTCAGGTTCTTGTCTGGTGTCCAGGAAGAATCAAGTCACACAGACAAATTGAAGAATGGTAAATGTGAGGGATTTTACTGCTGGATGGAGGTGGCTCTTAGGAGTATGAATGTGGAGCTGGAAAGGGAATGGAGTGGGAAGATGATCTTCCCCCGGAGTTCAGTTGTCCCCGGCCAATCTCCTCTCTGACCGTCCCCAGCCGAACTCTTCTGCACGTTCAGACACTCCTTTTCTTCTCTCCTTCTCTGCGGTGCCACTCTTCTGTTCCTCTGCTCTTCTGCTTGTGTGCTCATGGAGCCTGGGGTTTATAGGGGTACAGGATGTGGGGGATGGTGGGCCAAAAGGCAACATTTGGGCACGAAAACAGGAATGCCTGTTTCCATTTAGGGCTGCGGTTTTCCAGGCTTGAGGGTGGGGCCTTTGCTAGGGAACTGCCCTCTTCTACCCAGTATTTCCCTGACTCCTGTCCACATCATTAATTAGTAACATTTTGAATAGAAATATTCAATAGTGTAAAAATAATATATAATTTCATTAAATACAAAGCTTGAAATATGTTTTTGGGGAAATGTAACAAAACTAAATTTTATCTGAAATAAGAAATATATGAAAATATCCAGGAAATTTCTTAAAATAAATTTTAATAAAGGTATCGCATATTGAAATATATTATGAATCTTTAACAGTTAAAATATGTAGCTATATGGGATAAAGAAGCAGGTTTCAGATAAAGACTGAATTCTTTATATATAAAGAAAGATAATTTATGATGAAGATGTTATTAATTCTACTAAGGAAAAGATAAAACTAATGAATTACGTTAGGAAAGCCGATGATCACTTGGAAAAAAGCTAGATTTCTTTTTTTAGTCTCTGTACTTAAATGAATTTAGATGCATCAAATTATAGATTGTTTTTGCACTGTTGAATTTAGATGCATCAAAGTGTTACTTACAAAAATTGAAGCCTTAAGAATAGTGAAGAAAATATAGTTGGATATTTTTATGATTTGGGAACTAAGGAAACCTCTCAAAGCATCATACCCAATCCAGAAAGCATAAAGGAATACATTCAAAGATGCTCTGTAAGGCAAAAACCAACCAAACAAAAAACACCATCAAAACCCCCAAAAGGTTAAAAGATAAATTAAAATCTAGTAAAAATAATGGCAACATATATACTAGATATGGACCAGGAAATAATTTTATCTTTGAAACTTTAGTGTTTAAAAGTATAACTTTCTCTATTTAAAATTCAATATTAGCACAATTTTTAACTTTCTTCTTCAATGAAACATTTAATCTAGTCATTTCCCAGTAAACGTAGTTAAATGTAGTGATTTTTCAGGGTTCAGGGTTTTCTGTGTCAACCTAAAGTGAGCAACAGAGAGACTGATCTTCCAGAGCAAAGAGTTTATTCCGCAGTAGCAGGAGATTGCAATCCAGAACATGCATGCTATGATGGATCATAGGTGCATCCAGGGGAGTTGGCGTAGGGGAAAGCTTTTAAAGACAGAAAGGTGAAGTCCATAGAAGCTGTTTTGGAACAAGACTATTGGAGCTTGTTGCAAGAGCTGGCATTAGCTCATTGGCAGAGACAGTCATTGTTAGGCAAGTGTCTTTGGGCAAGCAGCTCATCTGGAATACTGCAGTTTTAAGGAATTCCTTGCAGAGTTCCCAGCATAGGTATGCATGTATGAGGACCCCTTTTTCATGGCCTCCAGCTCTCTTTTATTAGGGCTTCACATAGTGACTCCATTTTGATACTGGTAATTTTTTGTCTAATCTGTATACCTCCCTTCTTGTGCCCCCTCTCCCTAACTCGCAGTTGTATTCCAGGTGGTTAACATGGTGCCTTGGCATTGGTACAAGGAGGAAACTGGTCCAGTTGTCATCTGCTGGGGTCTAATAATATGTACTTGGTTTATAGCCTCTATCCTCACTGTACTTGCTGTTCACGTTTTTGCCTCTGATATTTTTGCTTCTGCCATGACATGTGGCTTATATAATCAATATCCTATCTGGTGAAGGAACATTTCTGACCTGATATGGCATCTTGTCTGTTGAAACTCTCTCAGCTATTCCGTTTTTCTTTTTTTTTTTTTTTAGACAGAGTCTTGCTCTGTCGCCAGGCTGGAGTGCAGTGGCATGATCTCGGCTCTCTGCAACCTCTGCCTCCCAGGTTCCAGTGATTCTCCTGCCTCAGCCTCCCGAGTAGCTGGGACTACAGGTGCATGCCATGATGCCCAGCTAATTTTTGTATTTTTAGTAGAGAGGAGGTTTCACCATGTTGGCCAGGATGGTCTCGATCTCTTGACCTCGCGATCCACCTGCCTTGGCCTCCCCAAGTGCTGGGATTACAGGTGTGAACCACCGCACCTGGCCTCAGCTATTCCTTTAGCTATACAAAACTTGAGGAACTGTCTTAGACTCCTTTTATTTTCTTTTTCAACTTTTATTTTAGAATCAGGGGGTACATGTGCAGGTTTGTTACTAAGGTATATTGCGTGATGCTGAGGTTTAGGGTATGATTGAACCTGTCACCAAGGTAGTGAGCATAACATCCAACAGGTAGTTTTTCAACCCTTGTTCACCTCCCTCTCTCCCCCACAGTAGTCTGCAGTGTCTATTGGAGTCTCTTGCAAGCATACCTTTCTTTCTTTCCTGTTCTGAAGCCTTTTAAAATAAACTTCCATTCCTGCTCTGAAACTTGCCTTGGTCTCTTTTTCTGCCTTATGTCCCTCAGTTGAATCCTTTCTTCTGAGGAGGTAAGAATTGAGGTTGCTGCATACGTCTACGGATTTGCCACGAGTAACTCAGATCTCGCCCACCAGTAACAATATCAAGTGCCTATTTTGGAACTCCAAGTCAGGAATTTGATTTTTGTTTCTTCTTCCTATTAACCACTTCAATGAAACAGTAAGTTTTATTCTCATGGTCTAGTTTTAACAGTGGGCAGCCCTTGAGGTAAAGGCAATTTCCAAAATGTAAAATAAAAACCAACATTGTTTAAGTGTGTTGCTAAGCTTTCAATAGCTCTTGCAAATTGACAAGAAAAAGATAAACCTGCCAATAGAAAAATGGACCAAAAGATAAAGGTGTTATTTACAAATGGAGAAGTGCAAAAGGCCAATAAATATATAAAACAGAGGTTCCACTTTGCTTGTAACCACAGAAAAGAAAACACACATTTATCAAGATGTCACTTTTTTACCCATTTTATTGAAAAAGGGGAAAAATATTATAATGTCTACATTGGAAATCGAGTATAGGAAAAGGACTCCATGTAGTAAAATCTGGCACTTCTTAAGAGGGCAGTTGGGAGTATGTGGCAAAATGTATATGTGTATATCCTTTATTTTACATCTACAAATGTATTCTAAGGTTATAATCTGATATCCTCACAAAGGCATACATTTGAGGAGCTAGCAATAGCACTACTTATAATAATGAGAAATTGGAAATAATTATCTATTATAAAGAGTTAGATATGTTGATTACAGACAATGAGGCATTATATAGTACAGAATACTTCACAGTGTAAAGGAACAAAACATAATCTTCCATCTATCTTAAGTTCCTGGCTTGGACCACCTGTAACAAAAGACAGATCAACAAGAGAAAAACAAATAGAAGTTTATTAACAATGTCTTCATGTGTATACCTGTGCAACTCATGTTACACGGGACATACCCAGGGAAAGATGACTTAAAATGCAAGCTTAATTACTATCTTTAGCTAAATACAAAAGGATGTGGAGGAGGCCAGTTATGGGGAGGTGATCAGGAAAAGTATGGTAAAAAAGAAGTTAGGCATGGTGGCTCATACCTGTAATTCCAGCACTTTGACAAGCCAATGTGGGAGGGTCTCTTGAGCCTAGGGGTTTGAGACCAGCCTGAGTGACAGCCAGACCCTGTCTCAAAAAAATGAAAGGTATATTATGCAGATTTAAGTGAGGGCCTTCTCCCTGCATAAAATTTTACTGCGATTTTACTTCCTTTACTGGTACAGAGAGGGAGACACCTCTGCAAATGGAGATTTCTTTTTTAAATGTAAATTTCCCTTACAAAAGGGTAACCTCTACTCAGTTTTCAGAGCTCCTCCTGTGTGTGTCTGCTATTTCTCAGAATAATCAGCCCAAAATAATCTTTATGCTAAAAAGGTATACTTTGGAGTGCCACATTCTGGTCTTCTACTGTCATATTTTTAGTGGCATATTCTGGTCTCCTACAACTGCTACTAAAGAAATGATATATAGCCATTTTTAGTGACAGGGAAAAATATCCATGATACAGTGGAGTCATAAAGTAACAAGTGTAGTATTAGAGATCTCTTCATACAGAGACTCAGAGATGCATAACCTCAGTGGGTCCCATTCACATCCTAGTGGAAATCCTGTCATTTGTGACAACTGGGATGTGAACAGTGCTCCCAGAATTTTACAGTGTGGCATCCCTGATAGTTTGATGCTTTTTTAAATAAAAAAATCTATGCATATGCAAAGCGAGAACTAATTCCATGCATACATAGAGAGAGAACTAATTCTACGGATATGTAGAGAGAGAACTAATTCTATGCATATGCAGAGAGAGAACTAATTGTTTCTTTAAGTGATGGCCTCAGAATTCTCTGAAACGATTGTGCTAGATGGGTGTGCTTGGTTATAAAGATATGCCTCCTTTTAGTGTAGCTGTGATGGGTGGGGAAGGGATAGAATTCTCCTTCATAAGAAACTAAAAGGAATTTTGGGACTAGATGCCAGCCAGAGAAGTTGGAAGGGGGTTGCCCAGCAGCAGGGAGTAAGTGGAAGATACAGTACAGTGAAAATTTCCTTGGAGTAGAAAAGGCTTAGGAAATTTTTGAAGGACAGGATGTATAAGATGGAATTTTTCATAGATTGCTTTTCTCTGCGGCCCACACTGCTGTCTTAAGCATTAGTCGTTTATGCTACCAGACAACCTTCATTAGGAAATACTCTTCTTCATAGTGAAGTGACAGGGCAGTGGCCAGCTGGGTCCCTATGCAGAGCTGGTGAAACACAGAATGAAGGTGGAGAAGCAGAGCATTTAGAGTCAGAGCCAAAATATACTTGATTTTTACAGGCACAAGGACTTTAGCTAATGTTTGGGTTAGATATTCATGGACATTGTTCAACAAAATAAAAAATAATTTTTTTTTTCTGGCGGCAGAATTTCGGGTAGTTTTTCACTTCTGTTTTTAATACCCTTCTGAACTATTTACAATAATCATAATTATTTTTTAAATTAGAAAAACACGATCTTTCTTTAAAGTAGCACAATGATGTGAATGTACTTAATACCATTGAACTATGCTCTTAAAAATGGTTACGATGGTAAATTCTACGTTATGGAGTATTTACCACAACTTAGAAAAAAGGACACATTAATATCACAAAACCATAGATATTCTCCACTAATCTTTTTAAAATAGAGAATAAGAAAAAATAAAAATGAAAACAAATGTACTATCATTTTTCTAGGGTAATTGGATGACTCCTGAAATTTCCTGTATCGTTCGTTTCGGACTATTGATACTAGTAGGAGTGAAAAAAATGCCCTCAGAAGGCGTGAAAATGAACAATTAAAAAGTCAGTGTGTGTTACAAGGAAGGCATCTCATGGCTTTTGCTTTACAGTTTTCACATTTTGTTTTCGCCCTTGCCACTGCCAGCATATGTCTAAAAATTGCCACTAGGGGGCAGGAGTGTGCCAAAGTCAGGTGCCTGAACCAGCCAGGTTTGGGGTTTCCATTCAACTTCCTCACAGAGGAATTATTGTTCCTTTGTTCTTCTTATACAGAATAAGAGATGAAGGCACATTTTCTTAATAATTAATGATGTTGAGCATCTTTTCATATTTCCACTGGCCATCTGTGTGTTTTTGGAGAAATATCTGTTCAAAAGTCCTTTGCTTTTTTTTTTTTTTGAGACAGAGTCTCACTCTGTCACCCAGACTGGTATGCAGTGGCACGATTTCAGCTCAGTGCAACCTCTGTCTCCTGGGTTCAAGCGATTCTCCTGCCTCAGCTTCCCAAGTAGCTGGGATTATAGGCACACACCACCACGCCCAGCTATTTATTTTTATTTTTTTTAGTAGAGATGGGGTTTCACCATGTTGGCCAGGCTGACTTCAGTTGATCTGCCCACCTTGGCCTCCCAAAGTGCTGGGATTACAGGCATCAGCCAACGTGCCCTGCCCCTTTGCTCATTTTTTAATTGGGTTGTTTGGTTTTTTTTACTATTGAGTTGTAGGAACTCCTTATATACTTTGGAGAGTAACCCTTTAAAAGATATGTGGATTGTAAGTATTTTCTCCCATTCCACAGCTTGCCTTCATTCATAGGTTGGTTTCATTCTGTTGATTGCGTCATTTGCTTTGGAGAAGTTTTTTAGTTTGATGTAGTCTCACTAGTCTATTTTTATTTTTGTTGCCTATGCTTTTGGGGTCATTTCCAGGAAATCATTGCCAAGTCCAATGTCAAGAAGCTTTCTCCCTATGTTTTCTTTTAGTAGTTTTAGAGTTTCAGGCTGTGTTTAAATCCTTAATCCACTTCGAGTTGATTTTTGTGTATAGTGTAAGATAAGAGTTCAATTTCATGCTTTTGCATGTGGATATCTAATTTTCCCAACACCATCTGTTGAAGAGTCTAACCTATTCCTATTGAATGCTCTTGGAATCCTTGTGGGAGGTAATTGACTGTATTAGTGTGGATTATTTGTGGGCTATTTTGTTCTATTGGTACATACATCTGTCTTTATGCCAGTTCCGTACAGTTTTAACTACTGTACGTACTTGTCATGTAATTTAAAATCAGGAAGTGTAATGCCTCCATCTTTGCTCTTCTTCTCTCAGGATTGTGTTGGCTATTCTAGATCTTTTGTGATTCCATATGAATTTTAGAATTGCTTTCATCTACTTCTGTAAAAAAAAATTGGGATTTCTATGGGGACAGCACTGAATTTGTAGAATGCTTTGGGTAGTGTGGACATTTTAACAATATTAAAGATGTCATCTCATACATATTAGGATGACTATTATCCAAACAAAAAAACCTCACATTAAACAGCACTTCTACACTGTCAGTAGGAATGTAAAATGGCACAGCAGCTATGGAAAACAGTATCAAGATTCCTGAAAACATTAAAAATAAAAGTGGCATATGATCTAGCAATCCTACTTCTGAGTACATATCCAAAAGAATTAAAATGTAGATCTTGAAGAGATATCTGCACCTCCATGTTAATTAACTGCAGCACTATTCACAACAGTCAAGATATGGAAACAACCCAAGTGTTCATAGACAAAAGAATGGATAAAGAAAATGTGGTCTATATATACAGTGGGAGGTAATTCAGCCCTAAAACAAGAAGGGAATCCTGCCATTTGTGACAACATGGATGAACCTAGAGGACATGCTAAGTGAAATAAGCCAGACACAGAAAGACAGATATGACATGATTCCACGTATATGAGGTATTTATAATAGTCAAATTCATTAAAGCAGAGATTACAATAGTGGATGCCAGGGGCTGGGTTGGGGAAAGGGAGAGTTCAATTGATATAAAGTTTCAGTTATGTGGGAAAATAAGTTCTAGAGATCTGTTGTATAGTATGGTGCCTATAGTTAACAATACGGTATTGGGCACTTCAAAATGTATTAAGTGGGTAGATCTCATGTTAATTGTTCTTACCTCAGAAACAAAAACAACAAAAATGAAAACAGAGGGACACAAGGAAACTTCGAGAGGTGTTAGATTTGTCTGTCACCTTGATTGTAGGATGACATCATAGGTATTTGCGTATGTTCAAACTCATCAGATTGAACACATTTACTTCATAGGATGAAATAAATAGTAGGCAACATAACATTTTGTGAGTGGCCAAGGTAGAATTTAAACACTAGTGTCTCAGTCTATTTTCTGTTGCTTATAACAGAATACCTGAAAGTGAGTAACTTATAAACAAAAGGAATTTATTTACAGCTTTGGAGGGTAAGAAGTACAATGTTGAGGAGCTGCATCTGGTGAGGGCCTTCTTGCTGGTGGGGACTCTGAAGATTCCTGAGGCAGTATAGGGTATCACATGGTGAGAGGGCTAACTTTGCTGGCTCAAGTCTCTCTCCTTTTTCTTCTAAAGTTAATTAATCCAGGAATGGATTATTCTATTCATGATGACCAAGCCCTGATGAACTAGTTACCTCTTAAAGGCCCCACCCATCAACATTACCACATTAGGGATTATATTTCAAAATGAGGGTTGGAGGGGGCAACTGTTCAAATCATAACAATTAGTTTTGATAATCCATTGGCTAGGCTTTTTAAGAACTCTCCTGAGTTTATAGCTATCATTTATACATTATTCAATGTTTAACAACCTTTTTTTATTAAAGATAATAAATTAAGAAAACTTTAAAGAAACAAACACACAGAAATAAAATAGGGGTACAAATGTCTACTTAGTGTATACCATGATAGAAGCGTCAGAATTAATGTGAGAAAGTCATAAATAGAAGATAAAACTTGAGGAGAACAAATTAGGGTTTGCTTGTTAAATTCACCTATTTTGTTTCTTTCAGAGATTTTCCTTGTGAAAACCTTGGTAGTGAAAGCAGAAGAATATGCTACCCCCAGAACGCTAGTTTGGCATAAGGATTATCTTGAGCTGAAGGGAATTGGGAAGAAGCACGAACAAGAAAGGCTGTCTGCCCTCTCCCTATTTGCTTAAAATCAGGAAATAAATATACAAAGATGTACCTCTTTACCTCTGTAACAGGAAGGACAAAGTTTGTTCAGTGGAGATGACTTTAGACCCTTATCAGCCTGGAGATGGCACAAGAGAAATCTATATAGCAAACTTTACCAACTGTTCTACCTACTATTGGTTTCCCAAATAACTGTCTTTCCACAATATGCCACATCTAGACACTTCTTTGAAATTGTATTGTACTTTGTTGAAGATACTATATAAGCTGAAGTTCTAAGGCCTCTTTTTGAGAGTTACTATTTCCTTTAGTTTTCTCTCACGTATGTATGAAATATACATGTTAGTAAACTTGTTTGTTTTTCTCTTGTTAATCTGTCTTTTGTTGTAGGAGTTCCAGCTAAGGACTCTGAACAGTAAAGGAGAAATTGTTTTCTCCTCTCCTACAGTGGATTTTGTCTTTTTAGTGCAGAAAGTTGAACTAAAGATGGCAGCAATAGTTACTCAAGATGGTTTATATCCACAGGTAATTTCTTTGATTGGAGCAAAGTTTTTCCAAGGATCATTGTTATGAGCTGAACTATGTTCCCCTCAAATTTATACGTGGAAGTCCTAACCCCTAGTACTTCAAAATGTGACTGTATTTGGAGATAAACTTTTCAAAGAGAGAATTAAGGCAAAGTAAGGTCATCAGAATGGACTCGAATCCCACACAACTGGTGTCCTCATAAGAAGAGGAGATTAAGACACAGATTTACATAGAAGAAGACCATGTGAAAACAAGGGAAGAAGATAGTCATTTAGAAGCCAAGAAGAAGGGCCTTTGGAAGGAACCCTGTCAACACCTCTATCTTAGACTTGTAGTCTCCAGAACTGTGAGGAAATAAATTTCTGTTGCTTAAGCCACCCAGTTTGTAGATATGGGCAGCCCTCGCTAGCAAGCTTACATCAAAATGACACATGAAGCTTGTGAAAAATGACAGATCTATGCATGACTGAAAAAAGAAAGGAAAATATTAAAGAATCTGTCTTTACTTCTAGTTTCTTCTGAGAATAGTCAGGATACAATTTCTGTCAAATGATGGTACTGACTTTGTATAATTTTCATTCTTCAGGAACTGTAATCACATTACCATGTCAGCAAACCACACAGATTTTTATGTTGTCTTAAAAAGCATGATTTCCACTCTTTGGAATAATACTGTTAACTATACATGAAGCTAAATCTAAAAGACAGCTCCACATTGACTGTGGATTCTGAAATTCCCTTTATTACATTTATTCTTGGATTCTCAGACCAAACCCTGGGACTTAGACCAAAGAACTTTTGGTTTAATATGAAGATTTCTTAAAGCTCTGACCTGACAGATTTACAATTATATTTTCTTCTTGTGTATATCCCTAGATATACAAATAGAACATCTTAAAACTTCCTCATCCAACAAATATTATTAGTTGATTATTCAAGGCATGATGATTCCATTATTTTTGGCTCCTTTTTATGGCATGCTAATGTTCTCTATATCTCTTCTTCATGGCTCCTGTTGTTGTTCCTCTTTTCTTTTCTCACCTCTCCTTCTGTCTCCTATTTTTTTTTCTCCTTGTCCCTTGCATGTGTACAGTTTCTATAATCCAACTCATAAACCTTTGTGCTAATTCCGCTCTCAGTAACTATGAAGATGGAGTTCCACACGCATCACAACAAATATCCACGTGTGGCAAGGAATGAGTGATATTACTCTCTGAATGCTTTCTCTTATAAAAATTTAGAAGTGTAAATTTACATTAAAAATAAAGCAAAAAAAACTTTTGCTTATACAGCATGTCGTATTTTTTGCATGGTATTAATTTTACAACCACCCAGTGGAAGAAGAGGAAAGAGAGTTGATCTTAAGCTTTTTCAAAGGGTTTTGTAATGTTCTTATAAATGTCTCTAAACAAAGTTAATATTAATTCTTTCTAACATATAATAAATTTTGACTAGAATTTGCAGAACTCTAAATCCTTTAGTCCTAAATTATATATTATGGACTTAATGAAGTTGTTTTATAGCAATGATCTATAGAGATGACCTCTAAATTTAGTACTTGCTGAGAACAGTAATATGCGTGACTAAATTTATCTTTATGAGAAAGAAAGAAAAAAGGATAAAAGACATTTTGAGAAGAAATGAAAGAGGACAGGCATTGTGACTCGTAGAAGTTAACCTCCTCCTCATTGAATATTGGGGACATAGAACCCAGGGCCTGAGAATAGATGTCAAGACTGAATGACTATTTGAACCCAGAAGGTCAGGGAGATAACAACTCAGTTGCTGTGAAACAGTTGCTGTGAAAGGTTTTATTTGCTTGGTTCCATTAAGCAAATCAGAAAGCTGGCCCTGTGACAGGACTGAGCTACTGACCCCAGATGGATGAGGTCAGCACATGTATTTCAGCTCTGGGAAAGTTAGGAAATGGAAAAAGAAGCAAGTAGATGCCAACATTCTTACATGTGAGGGAGATTCCCTGTTGCTGGCTTGAAGATGGAAAGAGTTGGTGTCCAGGACCCTAGAATAACTTCCAGGAACTGAGAGAAACCCCTGGCCAGTAGCCAGCATGAAAACCGGAATCTCAAGTCTACAACTGCAAGGAACTGAATTTGGCCAATGGCCTGAATGAACTTGGAAGCACTTTCTTCCTCAGAACTTCCAGATAAGAACTTAGCTGGTCTAACAGCTTGAATGTGAGACTCTGAGCAGAGAAACCATTTGAGCAACTCTGGAACTTCTAATTTACACAACTGTGAGATAATAAATGGGTACTGTTTTAAGCTGCTAAGTTTGTGGTAATTTCTTATGCAGCAATAGAAAATTACTATAGTAGCATAATATTGAAAATGCTTTCTTTAAGATATATTGGTATCCATAAATTAGCTTCAAACTAGTTCTTCCTTTTACCAACTGTTTGATCTTGGATAAATTAAGGAGTCCTTCTGAGTCTGTACTATATAGACAAAGGGAATAATGACTACTGCCTTAAATGGTTACTACATGAAGTGAATTAATGTTAGTGAAAATTCCTATCAAAAGAACTTATGAACACAAATAAGAAAACAGACACTGGGGTCTACTTGAGGGTGGAGGGTGGGAGGAGGGAGAAGATCAGAAAAGATAACTATCGGGATATGGGCTTAATTTCTGGGTAATGAAATAATCTGTACCACAAACCCCTGTGACATGAGTTTGCCTATGTAACAAACCTTCACATGTACCCCTGAACCTAAAATAAAGTAAAAAAAAACCCCAGAATTCTGAGTAGTTTTCTTGGCATGTGGTAGACACTCATAGAAGGCTTTTTCTTTCCTTCTTTCCTCTTGTCTTCCCACAGGCTATTCATGTTGTCTAAAAGTTTTCAAAGTATGGTTAGGGTTTCTCTAGGTGTGTCATTTAGACCTGTTTGAAATGCTTGTTCCCCAGTGCCATAAAGAAATAGCACTTGAACAAAAATTTAATTCTCTCAGCAAGGCCATTTTTATACTTTCTGCAGAAAGGGTACACTCACCAGCAGTTTTGTCACGAGAGTACACCGAACAAAGGAGACAGGGTCATTTATAACCTGATGTGTCCACCCTACTGCTGTGTCTGGTTTCCATTGGCTGGAATGGGACCTCACATTCTGTATTTGTCCCAGTTGGCTAGCAACTTAGAACTTTTTATTTTATTTTATTTTATTTTATTTATTTATTTTTTTGAGACGGAGTCTCGCTCTGTCGCCCAGGCTGGAGTGCAGTGGCCGGATCTCGGCTCACTGCAAGCTCCACCTCCCGGGTTCACGCCATTCTCCCGCCTCAGCCTCCGAGTAGCTGGGACTACAGGCGCCCGCCACCACGCCCGGCTAGTTTTTTGTATTTTTAGTAGAGACGGGGTTTCACCATGTTAGCCAGGATGGTCTCGATCTCCTGACCTCGTGATCCACCCGCCTCGGCCTCCCAAAGTGCTGGGATTACAGGCTTGAGCCACTGCGCCCGGCCAACTTAGAACTTTTTAAAAGAGGCAAAGGCAGAGGAGAACAAAGGAATGAGGAAGTAACTTATGGATTGCTGAGGAAGCTAAAAAGACCTCCAAATAAGGAAGAGGAACAGGCTATGACCTAATGCTTGCTTGGACCAGTATAAGCATGCCAGGGCAAATATTTAGGCTAAACTATGGGAGCTAAGAACATAAAGTACATTCATTTCTTTATTACGGCTAGCAGATACTTAAGAAAGTTAGCACAGGTATTTGAATATATTTTGCTCCTAAGAGAAGTTACTATTTATTCCTAATTAGATGGGGAGAAAAGTCTTTGAAGAGGAACCTCTACTTTACTTTTCACAGACCCTTTCAGGGGATTCTTGAAGTCTAAACTATTTTTGTAATGATGCTGAGATGATATTGGCATTTTTCAATTTTATTATTTCACTAGTGTACAGTGGAGTTTTCCAGAGACCACATTACTTATAAGATCATAACAGAATGCAAAAACAGACATGAGAAACTAAATGTCTTCTATTAATCCGGACGTTAAAGAGATTTGTAAAAGTCTGAAACAATAATAATCTTCTAATGAAATAATTTTATTTTGGAAAATATAGTTATTTTTAAAAGTACAAATGTTATTTATGTTAACATGCAATGTGTTTATTATTATATTTTTAAATGAATTAATGAAAAATTGAATTTTCTTAGTTTTAATTTCCAATATAGTAAATATCAATAGACAAAGGCTTTTTGGGGTCATCAATAATTTTTAGGAGTACAAAGGGGTCCTGAGACCAACATATTGTGCTTTAGCAGAGGACTCATTATTTTCCTGTAAGTGTTCATCTTCCATGAGGAGATAAAAGGTGCTTAGGAAAAGAGTTCTATGGAAGACTAAATTTAGGAAGTACTGCTACGTATTCACCTCTACGCTATCCCTTAAAATATATATTAAAGGGCTGGGAAATCACAATAACCCAAATAGAGTTAGAGTTTGCTTAATTCAGTATTTCTCTAACTTAAACTGCTCTTGACTATCAAGTTAAAATCTTAGCAGGAATTATTTTACCAGCAAGGGAGGTTGAGATGCAGTCTCAGATTGTGAGAGAGTAATTTCATTTTAATGGCATCAGAAAGGAAAAAAAAGGACATTCATAATAAGAAAGGGAAATTTTTCTAAGGATTTTCTTGAAAAAACCGAATGCCTATGGGGAGATCAACAACTTTCCGGATTACAGTTTGCAAAGACCTAATCCAGCAGTCATCTCTACTTTATTTCACTCATCCTGTTCTGTCCCTTCTTCTATGCTTATTAACTGCTTATAATTGCTTATTTCTTTTTTTGCACACATATTCCACTTCCCACTGCCTGCCTCTGCCCTTTTAAAAACAATATTTAAGAAGACATTCTTTCTTTCGTTTCTTTTTCTTTGTTTTGATTTTCTGTTTTGAAAGAGCAACCATTGCTTGTACAAAACATTTTTCTAAGCCAAGTATGTTCTTGCAGAAGGCAAAGAATGGCTGGAGGACTGGGAAATGTTAGTTATTACTGATTGTCTGCTAATTCCTTGTACCCAGTTGCATCCTTATGATGATCCTTCCTCTCCTGCCTGCCTGGGCCTCAGATTCAGAGCTGTCATTACTCTGAGGGGAGAGGGCCCTAAATGACCAGCCACCCCAAGCACAGGGAGCCCAAGATGCAAGGGTGTAATAAAAGGTGTTAAATTCTTTCTCTTGTTCTATTTCTGTAACAGCTCAATTCTGTGACATGAAAATCTCCCTCTCCAGCTTAAAATAGTCTGTAAAGAAAGCCACAAAGCTACAAATCATTAAATATTGCCCCCAGCTGATTGCCAAGGATCCTAAACATAACAGAGGAGGGTACTGGGAATTTGAGGAAATTATTGCAGAGAAGGAAAAAAAAAAAAAGAGAGAATGAAAGCAGCAAAACCTCAACTGGTGATTGGGGATTAGGGAATCAAGGGGGAGATGTTGCTTTTTAAATGACGAAAGACTATTTTGAGAAAGCCTTCAAAGGAGTCATGATACTAGCAAAAGAAGTCTGGAGTGGAAAGCACTTGAGCCGTTAGCAGAGCCTTGGGCCATATTATCTTCCTTATTATGAATAACCTTTTCTTTCTTTCTGATTTCCCTGGAGTCTCACTCTTCTTCACAGTGACTGGTCAGATCATTCCAGCTAAGATTTTGATAGTCAAGAACGTTTTAAAATGAGGTTGGTCCCTTTGGGCATTTATATTTCAAGGTTGAGGAAAAAGGATTGAAGTAACAGATCTGTAGACCCAGAGGCCTGACAGTGTGGTTGTGTAAAATTGTTGGTGTTGGTGTCTTGGGCTCAGGAGATTCCACAGGTAACCTCTCAAATGTTGTCTCCACAGGAGGGACCTAACCGTCTTAGGAGGTTTATTTTCATGGTATGTTTCTGTTACTTTTTATTGTTTGACTTAATCCACTGTTAAAATAATTAATTGAGAGGTGAAGGAAACTGGAATGTCATCCCCAAAATATGCCTCTGTGAAATAAAATTATTTTTGAGTTGAAGGCAATTAAAAAGCAGCAAATGGAAGAAAATTTCTATCTTCTTTTTTTTTTTTTCTGCCTAAAGGCAGGATATAAATTCTTCTTTACTGAACAACTCTAGACTCCCATTGGGCCAAAGAGAGCATCAGAGGAATCTGCAAAAAATATCTTAACTCCATTAGTTTCGTCCCATATATTTATTTGCCTTCTCACAGTTTCCCACCTTTGGAAGCCTAAAACTCCTCCCTTTGTCCTGTTATTCTCCACAAATTCATTTTCCTCTTGAAAATGCTATATCAGTTGGAGTTCTAAGCCTTTACTTTGAGTAAGTTTTCACTGAAGTATCTTTTGCCTGCCTGAGGTATGCTGCACACATTAATAAACTTTTCTTTTTCTCCTATTAATCTGTCATTTGTTACAGGAATCTATTCCAACTCAGAACTTATAAGGGTTGAAGAAAAATATTTTTTCCTCCCCTATGGAGGCTAGTAGTCTAAGGTTGCTCCGGAGCTCTTGGTTCCTACATAAGCAAACCAACACCAACTCAATGTAAATGGTCATATTCTAGGAGAACGAACCTTAAGCTTGACCAATCAAAACCCACCAACTAACTTCTACCCAGGGTCTTTCCACTACTTGAACTTAAGCAATTAGAAACATCAACTAACCTCAAATTAGGACTTTCCACTGGAATGATCCAAATGAGGCTACTGTTCCACATAAATCAGTCAGATATTTTCTTTGACTGCTTTGGATTTCACCTTATAAAAGACTTCCCCTTTCACTTTTTTGGTGGAGCTCATGAAACACTTCTGGTTTACTGCAGCCCAATTCATGAATCACTGTCTGCTTGAATAAACTCTTTAAAATTGCAATGTGCCAAGGTTTGATTTTTAATATCACATATGCTTCCTAATAGCAGGGCTTTATGTCTGCTGTGCTCATTGCTGGAGTTTTACCATTGCATGGTGCATTTGCTACTTGTACCTAGATGTGGCCCTTGCTAAGATCTCAGTGAGAATCTCAATAGATCCTTTTTCATATAATGAGAAACAAAGTATTCAAAACCTAAAGCAGTTGTCAATATATGTAAGATTAATGATTTCCACTTTCTAGTTGGTCCTTCAGAAGTTTCATTATATACATAATGTGCTCAGAAACAGGTATATATGAAAGACCGAAGATATAATATTTCTAGAGTATAGTAGAAACTCTGGGAGATTGGTCCCATATCCCATACATTAAATAGCTGAATAAGGATTCTCAGATAAGAATATGTAATTTTCATCTTGACCTTTCTGATAGGAATTTTTGAATCAAAGATCAGTTATTTACTGATTTCAAGTAATTTGGTAGTCACAGTGTATCTTCTTCATATTTGTAAAGGATGTAATACCTCAGAATATGTACAAAATTCAGTTGATGTTGTTTAGAAACTGATATTAGTATAAGAAATAAAGTAAAACTCAATGTGCTTTAAGATCAAAATTATGAGGTCATATACTAATGTTAATGTAAATTTTAAATTCTAGGATTCAAATAAAATATGCTTAAATTGGTGGTGTTCTTAAAAAGATTGACCTAGCTGCTAATAGATTTGTTTGGGATTAGTCTTAGGGAAACATGAAGGACATTCAAATTTGTCATCTTCTGCTCTTTGATTAGTGCATACTTTTCTTTAGGAAATAGGCTCTTCAAGTCAATTTTTCTTTTAGCCCTAGAGATTTCATTCATCTTTCTTGTATTCTCCTACAGGGTTAGGAGATTAGGTACATTTATTTTATGATTCTTCTCTGAATGGATTTAAATTCCTTTACTTAGAAACTATCTCTTCAGGGAATCAAGAGGGCTTATCTTTGCTGGCCATGTGGGTTCCTGTGAACTCTCTTTAACAGGATGAAAGCAATTTACATTCCAGTAATGCTGAGCTATGGTGTGTGTTTCCAACATGGGTGATTTTGCAGTTACCTTTTCCTCTGTCTAGGATGTCCCTTCCTAGCAGTTAAACTCTTTGTTCATTCTTCAAGACCCTGTTTATGAATCAATTCTTTGTGAAACTTTCTTTTTTATCGTTGCCTCTCTCATTCCCTGCCCCTAATCCTAAGCCAAAGTTGATTGTTTTTTTTCTCTAGCATCTCTACAACATGGACATAGCTATATTATTACATTATTCATACCTGATTGTGGCCATGATGTTAACTCTCCTTGTTTTGTTTTGCTTTCTGGGACTAAGGTTGTTGTTCTTTCCAATTCCTGTAAGCTGAACCCCTGGGTCTCCACACATCTCTTTAATAATAAGTTATATGGAATAATAACAACAAATATTTAAAAAAGTGCTTATTACCACATTTGATCAATTCTAAGAGTCACATATGCCTCCCTTCCCCATATTTAAACATCTCTAAAAACAGGATGCATTTTAAAATTGATGAAGTCTTAGATTTGATGAAATACAACATATGCCTGCCACTAAATTAATTTCTTAATATTACATTTCATCCTTAATAATCCAGTATGGTAAAGTACTATTAATATTCTAGTTTATAGTTGAGGAAACAGAAGCTTAGAGGGAACTAACAGAGTGAGAACTCACTCATTCCGAAGGAGAACATTTATCTGTTCTTGAGAAATCTCCCCCATGACCCAAACACCTCCTGTTATTCTCCATCTCTAACACAGGGGAGATCAAATTTCAATGTGAGCTTTGGAGGAGACAAACATCCAAACCATAGCATACCCTTTCCCCCTTTTTAAGGAGAAGGCAAAACTAGTCATGAACTAGTGAGTTGAGTTCATTGCAAGAATTCAAATATATGGTGTTTATGTATATTCAGCCCTTTCAAAGAGTGTAGCATGTGAATATAGCAATGGTTTTAATTTTTACCTGTGTGAATTTTGATATGTAACCAGAGTTAATGAATTTATGTATAGTATTCTAAGGTAGTGGCTCACAAAATGTGGTCTATAAAGTATTAGCCCTGAGAATTGACCTTTCAAAAATGGGTTCTATGGTCAAATTTAGGAAATAGAGCAAAGCTATTCCTCCATTATGGAGTTTAAGATCAGTTTATTAAAGCTCTGATAAGTCTGGCTGTAAAGAATTCCATTAAACTTTATTTAACTCAGTGATCCCCAAGCTTACATGAACATGGAATTTGTTTCTTGCAAAGCCTGTTTTTTGACTTCTCACACAACTAATGTTCCCTTAATACGCTTCAGGGTATACTGTCTGTGACAGAGACTACATTTGTTCTTCTTTTCCTTTTAGTAAGAAAACTCTTGAATTTTAGCTAGGCACACAGTTTTACAGTTGTAGATCATATTTTCCAGCTTCTTTGCAACTAATGTGGTATGTGAATAAGTTTTTGCCAACAGAATGTGGGCAAAAGTGATGTAGGCAACTTCTGGGTCACTTCTGTAAGAGGAAGTGCTTGCCCCTCTGCTTTGTATCTTTCCCCATTCTTGCCAGCTAGAGCACAGATATATGCTGGTGACTCAACTTTGACTGTATGGCCAAGTCAACTCTTTAGAGGATGTGGAGTAAGAACGTAAAATGACTTTGGGTCCTGGATGATGTTATGGACTAGCCAGATATCTCTGAATTGTTTCATGGAAAAGAAATAAAATTCTAGTTTGAACCATTGTAGTTTGGATGTCTTTGTTACAGCAGCTTAACTAACCTGTCACTACTCACTGCCCTAGAATTCTAGGAATTTTATGCTTGGGTTAGCATAAACTTCCTAAATTTTATTGGCTTTTCTTGACAAATGTTTTTAACCAGTGATAGAGAGATTCCATGTGCTTTGGAGGAAGCTAAAAAATTAGGTTAAAAAGAAATTTAGAGTGAAGCAAAGTTGTAGACTTAGCATTAAAATATTAAGAACACTCAAATCATGAAACATTTGCTTAGATGGAGCCAGGTTAAAGACTAGACTTTCTAATGAAAGAAGATGAGGATTTAAATGACTCATGTTATGTATAGCACCATTAATTCTTCTAAGTGTGTTTATACATAAATGTCTCAAGCTACTGAAATAAATGAATGATTATTAGCTTTAAAAAGAAAACCTTTGGGGTTTTCTATGTCTGCTCAGTATTTTATTTCAAGGCTTATCCAAGACTTCTAATAGCAGACACACTGGCAACAATGTCAATTCTGACCTCAGTCAAACATAAGAGAGAGCAAATTGTGTTTTCTTCAGAAAAGAAAACCACAGCATATTTTCCTCCTGGAATAATTTGATTTCCTTTTGCTATAGAAAGTCCAGAAAAAATGGCTGCAAATCTACCATAAGCTCCACAAGTTGAAGCCGAATGTCTGTGATTTTACTTCTCATGATGACTTTCCTACACTAATGCTCGACTTTCTACTTCAGGGCCCCTGATTACTAGATGTGCTGCAAGATCTTAATGTAACTAAGCACGCTTGGCTTGGCTCTGCTTTGGGGCAATGGCATCTTGCCTGCTTCTGTGATGAATGTGTCTAGAGCTTTAGCCCTGAAAACTCCAATCTCCAAGGAATAGTCAATTTTGTCTTTGACATTTATGAAGGACACCTGTGTAATGTCTGACTGTGGCCTGAATCCTTGTATCTCCACATTTATCATGGTACCTGTGTTTAGTTGCAAGCCTAGCAATGAAAAGGGGCAGTTTACTAATTGGCAATCATAACAAGCTTTGACTTTTTCATTGCAACATCTGGGAAGCAGTATGAGATTTGATCAGTGTCTAAAACCTTCATTTCATTTACTACCAGAAGCAGATCAAATTTCAGATTCTTTTTGCTGGCATTAGAGTCAAGATAAATCTTTCATAAGGGTATACAGGAATTCCAAAGAAAAAGTAAAACCAATGATTTCTTAGATTTTCCTTGTTTTATGTTGAATTTCCTAAAAATGAAAAGGAATTATTTCTTGGGAGAAAGTTAAAAACTACTTGTACAGAATGAAAAACAGAAAAGGAGCCATGATACTTCATATTTCTAGACTTCTAAAGGCTAATTTGATTCATTTTCTGTTCCTTCTTATCTAAAGATTATAATACAGTTTTTTGCAGATTATCTTGTCTCTAGAATATTCTTATTCAGCTATCAATGAAATCCAAAGACATCTGTGGGAGTAGATTATTCTTTAAAGGATTCACACATAGTCACATAGTCACTATTTACAAAACAAAAAAGCACTTGTCATCTACCTTATAACCTGATAACATCTTTTTTTTTTTTTTTTTTAGATGTTGTCTTGCTCTGTTGTCCAGGCTGGAGTGCATTGGTGAGATCTCGGATCATTGCGACCTCCACCTCTTGGGTTTAAGTGATTCTCCTGTCTCAGCCTCCCGAGTAGCTGGGATTACAGGCATGCACCCCCATGCCTGGCTAATTTTTGTGTTTTTAGTAGAGACAGGGTTTCACCATGTTGGTCAGGTTGGTCTAGAACTCCTGACCTCAGTTGATCCGCCCCCACTCAGCTTTCTGGAAGTACTGGGATCACAGGCGTGAACCACTGTGCCCGGCCTATAACATTTTTTAAGAAGAAATTTGTGAGTCTTTGGGGTGCATGTGCTATAAAAATGCAAAATCATGGTAATAGATGATGTAAAGAAAAAAAGGTTTCTATGGAGTCCCTTTGTAAAAGAAAACAAAAGCATGGGTTCCACTCAATATTGATGACAGGATACACCTGCCTCTGTCTCAGACTGCTAATTTTTCCTTTTTCTTTTTTTAATAAGCAAAAAATTCCAATCCCACCATTCCATTTCTGAAATGAGTTCTTAGCCCACTTCAGATTGCAGAATTCCAAAGAACTTGGGTCACGGTGGTGCAGCTTTCTTGGTGAAGAGTCTTAGTGCAGCATCACCTGTGAGTAAATGTTTAATAAACAGGTTTTTGATCTTGATGTCTTTTTTATTTTAGAAAAAAACTATTCTTTCAATGGAGTAACTTCCAGTTGCAACTTGTTAAATAAACTGGCCAGCTACCTGAAATCCTTTCTGAAAAGAGGTACAATTTATTCGGTAAATAAAATGAGAGGTCCACTCATCAATGCAACTCCTTTGCATTCTTTAACATGACTTCAGCAGAACACCATGTTAGGCCTGTGTCATCATTTGTGTAACACTCAAATTTTACTGACTGTGGGAGGCTTAGCCTCCTGAAAACTCCCTGCTAAGTATATTTTAGGGTATGTTTAGGGGATCTCTCCCATGCACTCAGAAATAGCCTTTCTGCTCAATGATGTTCCCTATCTGAGAAAGACATCTGGGAGTGGTTGCTGCCTGTTGTCACTATACTCCTGGACCTCTAAAGCTGCAACCTGGAGGGACAAAGGAGAGTTGCATGTCCTGCAATCAACATTGGCCCAGAAAGAAGCTGTGTTCCACACAGAAAACGTTTTGCCAGCTGGGCACACAGAGGTCTGCTTAGACTGTGTCTCCTATGTTCCTTTGGGAAAACAGTTTTTTCTGTTTTTGTCTGTAGCACCACTCTCCTTAGAGCTCAAACAGGAGTCTGTGAGGTCTGAGCAGGACGGCCACCATCTTGTTCCCCTCAAATCTCAGATATCTCCTGCAAAGTGCCTTGAAAAGTTCTACTCCATGCAGCCACCTTCTCTCTAGGCAAATTGGTTTGTATAGACACCTGTAGGCTACCACTACTTCATCAGACGTGTCCAGACTCTCTGAATCCCAGCAGAGGAAACAACTTAGGCTGAGACCAAAGCCCAAAGCCCCTGTACATGCTTAACAAAAGCGCACACAAAATACTGTGAAATATAAGGTCTTTCGGTGAAAAATGTCTCATATTAACTAGGTTTGTACATGCACGCTTCATTTATACTCCAAATAAATTCCTAGGCTCCATGTGGCCCAATCTTGGCTTAATGCCACATTAAAGAAACTCAGTCTAGCAACCAAAAGTGATTAAAAAGTAATTTCCACATTTATTGGGGCATCCTTAACTACATTAAAAGAGCCACAGGTTCGTAACCCTTAGTAACATTTCTAGAAGCTCCTTTTCTTCTTCTCCTCTGTTCTCTCATATCCTTCAGCACTCCTGGTGCCTCTGTTTATGCTAAGCCCCCGATATCCTCTCCCAAACTTGCCTCCATGTCTTTTACTTTTTCTTCCTCTTCTCTTCACTTTTCACCTTTCCAGTTTGTTCTTTATTTTAAAACCTGGCAGTTTCTGGTAAAACTGAACTCATCTTAATGAGTCCATCTTAATGGGCCAAAATGTCAGGGAAGTTAAGCAGAACAAGATAAGATCCCTTTTAGTGAGCAGAAAATGTGGGGATAAATCAATAATTTTTATTCCTATTATACATTCATCAAACATCGATTCAGTCCCTATTATATATAGCAGGCACTGGGGAGACACTGAGGACAGAAGTAAGAAGTTGTGTCCAACTTCAGGATACTCAAGTTTAGTAGAGGATACAGGCATATAGACAAATGATCATAATCAGTGAGGTGAGCAGAAAAACTGGGTTAGATATTAGACCGTGAGTGTGATGGGCTTCAGGATATGCTATCCCAAAATATGGCACCTTGGCACATTGAATATTTTCAGAAGGAATTGGAGAAACAGCATGTGCAGGAAGGTCTCTCTGACCTTGCCCCACTCTTTTCCTCTGAAACAGTTCATAAAACCCTTGTTTGAGAAGTGCCTTCCTAGACCCAGGGGAAAGAAACATCTTTATCTCCAAAGTCAAGAGACACAGAAGAATCTGAACAAGCAGGCCTTGCTAAGTTTCTCCCAGTTCACTACCATTAGATTGTACCCTTTTTGGCCTATCATATTTCTACACAACTCTCTATTCTTCATCAAGCCTCGTGGAATCATGAAGGACACTCAAAGCTGACATCCTTTGCTCTTCTGTTAGTGTACACTTCAGCATAAAAATACTCACGTTTCATCAGGTCTTCATTTCCTTATGAAGGGTCCTGTGTCATGTAAAACTTACATTAAGGATATTTGTATGCTTTTCATTTGTTAATTTGACTTTTGTAATAGGGGCCTCAGCCATAAACCTGGCTAGAATGGGGGTAGAAAAAAACTTTTTTTTTTTCTCTCTTATAGGTGACACCAAGCTTGGGTGTGCCAATAAAGGTGTTGTGAAGAAAAACTTTTCCCCTACCTACTTAAATTCAGTGACTGTGGGTTTGTGAATTCAACTGATAAAAGACAGATTAACAGGAGAAAAATAATACAGATTTATTAATATTTTAAATGTGTACAGGAATCATAGAAACGAAATAAAATTCAAAAAGTGGCTAACATATATATAAGAAGGGCATATAATTTATATACCCTTTTTAACAAATGAAAGAGGGTTTGGGCTTCAAAGAACAATAGATGGTGGGAAAATGACTAGGAAATATATCTGCCCTGCCCTTTCTATTTGCCTACTCTAAATTGCCTCAAATAATCCTTATGTCAAAATGGTATATTTTGGGATGGTATATCCTGATCTCCTTCAAAGCCTCCACAGAAAAGACCTTGACCACTAAGAATAAGTTGTAGTTTTTCAAGTACAGGGAAAGTTTCCTTAAGCCAGGTACCCAAGAGTTATCCCAGAGTCTTCCCACTCCTTTATCCTCCACAAATGCTTCTAGTACTTATGGCTTAGTGAGCCTATCTGTTTAATATCTCTTTTATCCATCTCTTTGTGCCCATTCACATTTCTATTGTTTATGTTAGTGTACCTATCACTTTGAAAGTCTACAACTGCCTTCTTGCCTATAATTTGGTACTTTTTGAAAATATTTATCATATTACCTTTAGTCTAAATCAGTAGTGTTCATATTTTTTGGTCTCAAGACATTTTTACACTCTTAAAGATTATTAAGGAGCTCAAAAAACTTTTGTTTGAATGCTGATAGAAATATTTACTCTATAAGAAGTTAACACTGAGAAATTTAAAAATTAAACAAAAAATTTAAAAATTAAATCTCATTTTTACATATCAACTAATAACATATTTTTATGAAAATACATTTTATAAAATAAAATTTAGTGAGAAGTGTGGGATTTTTTTTCAAATCTTTGTTATATGTATTTTAATAGAAGACAGATGAATTATTTTTACATTCAATCTATTGTGATATCACATGTCATGTAGCCTCTCTAAGACTCCATGGCACACTCATAAGAAAATGAGTGTAAACAGTATTACTGTGAAATAGTTTTGACCTTGCAAACATTCTAAAATGGTCTTGGGGACCCCAGGGCTTCTTGAACTACATTTTGAGAACTGCTGCTATACCTCTTTCTCAAGTACTAATCTGATTATGTTTTCCCTCTGCTTAAAATCTTTCAGAAACTCCCCTTTGCCTACAAAATAAAGCAAATGAAAAAGTGGGAAGATTCTAAGGTGACTCCTAGGTTTTGAGCTTAAGTAATTGAATAATCAAAATAGAGAATTAGAAATAAAAAGCATGCTTTTCACAGTAATGAGGTTGATAAATTCAGATGTTTAAAGTCATGTTTTTTGAGGTAAGTATAGTATACAACAAACCCTTCAGAACACTTAATGGCTTAATACAACATTTGTTTATTATTTCTTGTAAGATTGTGGGTTGGCTGGACCAAGGTATGCTGATCTTGACCAGCTTGCTCATGTTTTTGATGTCAATTGGTGGATTGGCTAGGACCTCGCTGCAGCCTGATTAGTACGCCTTCCTATAATGTATTTGAACATTATTTTTTGAATTCTATTTTTAATTTATTATGTGTATTTTGGAGTACCTTACTTTACTTTGTATTGTTTTCTTAGTGGTTGTTCTAGGTATTACTCTCTCTCTCTGTCTCTCTCTCTCTCTCTCTCTCTCTATATATATATATATGCAATATATAACAAATATATATAAAAGAACCACAGCCTACTGGAGTTGTGTTACCATCTCAGAAAAAGTGCTGACACTTTATTTCCATTTAAGGCTCTTTACCTTGCTCACTTTTAAAATACAATTGTCAAGTATTCCCTCTACATACATTGAACAGCACATCAGATGGTGTCATATTTTTTTAACCATCTAATATGATAAAAGAAATTCATGAAGAGAAAAATAGTAAATGAAAATTCATGATATAAGAAATTCAGGAAGAGAAGAATAGTAAATAGAATATTTACCCATATTTTTGTCCTTTTAATTTTTTTTTCTGAAGTTTCAAGCCTTCTTCTCTTATCATACCTTATCGGTTTGGAGGGCTTTTTAAGTCATTCTTTAAAGGTTGGTCTGCTTATCACTACTAATACTTTTAGTTTTCTTTCTCCCAATAATGTTTTTATTTTCTCTCAATTTGTGAAAGATAGTTTCCCAGATATGGAACTTGAGTTTGACAGTTTTATTTCAGCACTTGAAAAATGTTGTGCCACCCTGTCCTGGCTTCCGTGCTTTCAGATGAGAAATCTTCTGCATTAGAATTGGTGTTCCCTTATGGGGATGTGGTAATGTGTTGTTTCTCTCTCATTGCTTTTAAGATTTTTTTCTTTGTCTTTACTCTGTGTTCATTTTTTTATTAGTGTATCAGAAGTCGATGATGTGTCTTCGCATAAATGTACTTGAGCTTATCCTACTTGGGGCCGGCTCAGCCTCTTGAATCTGTAGGTTTATGTCTTCTGCCAAATTTGGAAGGTTTTCAGGCATTTTTTTTCTTAGAATAATTTTTGTTAGCCTCACATTTTTCCTCCTTTCCTTCTAAAACTTCAATAATACAAACCTTGTATATTTTGTCAATGACTCACAGGTCCCTGAGACTCTGTTCATTTTTTAGTCTATTTTTTTTCCTGTTCAGATTGAGTATATTCTATTGATCTGTCCTCAAAATCACTCATTTTATTCTCTGTCATCTCCACTCTTCTATAGAGCCTATCTAGTGAAGGATTTTTGGTAATTTTTTTTTCAGCTCTAGAATTCCCATTTGGTTCTTTAATTAAAAAAAAAATTCATCTCTTTGCTGAGATTTTTCTATTTTTCATTTGTTTTGAGAGATTTCATAATTTTTGAAGCGTTTTTTTTTTTTTTAAAAAAGATGGTGGCTTTAAAATCCATCTCAGATAATTATGATTTCTGAATCATCTCAGTTTTGGTGTCAGTTGATTGTCTTTTCTTATTTAAGTTGTGATTTTCTTGGTTTGCAATGATGAATGGTTTTTCATTGCACACTAGACATTCTGGCTATTATGTTAAGGGATTCTTGATCTGATTTAAATCTTCTTTTTTAGCAGGTAGTTACCCTGTTTAGGTTTAGCATGTAGCTTCTGGTTTACTTTTGTAGATCGTTGTTCAAATGCAATTAGTTTTCAGAGGACTTCTAACACTATTTTGTTTTGCTTCGCTTTTCCTGTTCTGTTTGGGATCCTATTTGGGGTCTGCCGGTGGCACCTATGAGGTAGAAATTGTTTCCCTGGGCCTCTCCTAGTGTCACTAGGTGGGCAGTGGGGGGATGCTGGACCTGCAGTATGGTGAACATTCCACCTGGCCCCCTCTTCATTCACATGGTGCTAGTAAACTTCCTGTGCTCAATCTCTGCTGGTTCTTTTGTAGGAGGAAAATACCTACTGAGGCTGCTTTCTGCGACTGGCGGAGGGTCAGGCGATATCACATCTAGGTCACTCTTTTCCACTGGGTGGAGGGCCAGAAGACACCAGCAGTCTCCTGCTGTGGTGTGGAGAGCTAGGAGACCCCGGGCCTGGGTTGTCCTCTGCCACAGGTGGAGGGCTGGGAGGTATCCTGTTTGCTTTTAATGTTCCTCCTCTGTGTTCTCACAATGCCCTGCATTGGTATTTATTACATTACATATTAAACATTGAACTTTTTACAGGCATGGACTACATCTCCAATATTTAAACACAATGCCTAACATGTTGCAGGCTTTCAATAACTGTTTGAGGAATGAATGGATGGTGGAATTTGACACTACAAAAAGGAGGCTGACAACAAGAAGCCATTATAGACTTTTGAACTGAGTTGTGACATGATGAAAGTTATGATCTAGGAAGATTATAATATTATTATGGATGTAGTAAAAAATAAGGTGGGCTGACTCATCTACCAGGTTGATAACTACTTTTTTGCCTCCTTTTGGGAGACTCCCACAATACTTGGTGTTTGTCACATAGTTAAACACAATTTTATAGTTTGGAGAGTAAAACCCACAGACATATGAATCAGTAAAGTTACCAAATTAATGGAAAAAATGAACTATCATTCAAGTATTCCCAGTGAAAGGCTTAATATGCAATTGGACAATGACCAGACTACATATGACAATACAACTCTGAACCACATGCCCAGAAAGCAAAATCACAACCTTTGCAGCAATTGGACCAGAACGATCAGGTTAGCCAATGATGTCCAAGTTTACAGAATGCTTCCAAATGAGGGTCAGTCAGAGAAAGTAAAATGTGCTCTCCAAATCAATGACATAATTTGCTCTACTTTTAGGTAACCCAACACCAGCTTCCCCATGACAACAACCTACAATCAAGGGATACCTGAGTCTTTTGGTTCACTATAAAGATTTTTCCACTTTGTGGCTTGTCTTTAAGTCTTTGCCAAATGCAAGTGATGATGACTGAGTCCCTTTATTGGCAAACTCTGAATAAATAGCCTTTGTTTGTTCTCATTTGGGGGTAGATGAAATGGTCTATGAAGGTCTAAACTAGAGTAGCTATAATTGAATATAACAAGCACCATCCTGAACAATGGGCTCTCTAGACACCTTGGGAAGCTGCTTTACTGAAGTTGCTTTATATAATCTAGAGAAGTTGGTGGTGAAGAGCTATAGTGCATAAATCTGAACTCAGTTGTCATGGCTCCAAATTATTTATAGTTGAATAAATCATTGAAGCATTGCTTTTTATTAGCTTGCTATCCAATATTTCATTCCCTGGAAGCTCTGCCCTTTGGTCTGGCATTAAGTTCTGTTAATTTGTAAATTAGTATGTCTTTCAGATTTTGCTTTATTCTCTGTCACATTGCCACTATCCTTGTCCATGTTTTCATGATCTCATAAACAGCAATCCTCTATAGATCCCTTTGAACTTCTTTCTATTCTGAATCACTGTGCATGCTATGCTAATCTTCTCCTAACTCCCATCTTAGTAACTTCTTCAAGAACGTACTCTATTTGTATACTTTAATTGGTATTTGTGTCTTGCCTAATATGGCTCCTCTAAAGCCAATCTAGCAATCTTGTGTCCTCCTGCTATCCTACATATTCTGGTTTCCTAGCCACATATTTATTTCCACTTTTGTGCCTTTGCTCATTCTGTTGCTTCATCTGCAATGCCTTCTTTATTTCTTTTTATAGATCCTTGCTTAACCCATTTTATAACTCTCATTTTGTCCCTCAGTAGTCTCATTCCTTGTACCAGGTCCTTCTACTATGAGCTTATGCTGTGAACTGTGTTTTACTGTATATTTGCAGACTAAAGTTGGCCAGAAGTGAGGCTGTAGGAGATTTGGAAAACAGAAGTGAAAGCAGCAGCCATTGTACTTGGAAAGTTATCATTGGTTAGAAGCTGTGAAGACAGATGCCAAGTGCCATCAGATTCTAGTTCATCTCCATGCTTCCCCACTCCACTTCTAGTTGTCCTCCCCAGCTGCTGGCCCTCATGACCAACAGCAGCTCCTGGCCCACCACCAACTCTGTGAGTTGCTGTAAACTTACAGAGGTGGTAGCTGCAGGGTCCACAACCTTCTGGAGAGTTCTATAGCAGCCCCCTTCACAGTACAACTCAGCAATGGGATGAACCTGTCCCCTAGATTCAAATATGATTGAGGAGTGGAGTCGTGGGTCTTTTTTAATGTACCAGCTGGCATCTAACACCTGGTAACATATTCTGTGATCTTTTTCTTCCTCACTTCTCACTGCCTTCTTATTTTGGGGGCCCAAGATTTTATTTCATGTTATCAAATACGCTCCCTTACTTCTTGTTTCTGGTATGTATGCCAGACTCTGAATTTTTTTGTGTGTTTTTTGAGATGGAGTTTCATTCTTGTCTAGGGTGCAATGGCAGTGATCTCTGCTCACTGCAGTCTCCACCTCCTGGGTTCAAGGGATTCTCCTGCCTCAGCCTCCTGAGTAGGTGGGATTACAGGCACCCACCATGACACCTGGCTAATTTTTGTATTTTTAGTAAAGATGGGTTTTTTTATGTTGGCCAGTCTAATCTCGAACTCCTGACCTCAGGTGATCTGCCTGTTCCACCTCCCAAAGTGCTGGGACTGCAGGCGTGAGTCACCACGCCTGGCCTGAATTTTGGTATTTGAAGGATTTTTTTTTTTAAATTTAAAACATCCTTTTACTTCATGTACTTTACTAGCAATTGAGAGCCAGGACTATGCTACAGATTTGTAGACATAACTTGTGAACTCAAATGCTTAAGATTTTGCCTTTATTTTCTTTCTGTATCTGCTCTAACACAAGGGTAGTTCATATAGAAAGCTGTTGGTGCTGCCTCAGTGTTGAAGGGAGAGTACTGGAAAACAACAGATACCTTGGCTTAATGTCTCCCAATATTATCTCGACACACAGGAGTAAAACTGAAAGCTTCTCAAGGAATGAGTGGATTCTATGTCCTTTCAGTAATGCTATTTTTTTTTTTTGCAAGTAAGCTTTTGATAAAAGTTGGTCAGTAGCCAATTTGAGGCTACATTTTCTGGCAAGGAACCTAAGTTCATGTGTTCTGTGTTTCTGATTAAGAGCAGATCTGTACACTTAGAAATCAACTGAGCAAAGCCATATGAGCAGAAGATAGGTTTGACATTCTCTTACAAATATTAGAAAATTAGCTTCTTTGCCTGAACAGATGATCACCAAATCTTTGTCTTCTGAAAAAAAAAACAGCATTTTTTTTGAGAAAAAGAAATAGTCCACTTTCTGCATTTTTTCTTTACTATTTTCTTTCCATAGAGAAAGGATTACTGGAGATAACTGTTCTGACTTCAAACTCGTATAGGTTTTAGATCTTCCAATACCCCAAACTCTTGAAATTACTTTTTAAAAAACAGTATCACGCAAGAGACTTAATGGAAATTACTTTTTAATTAAAACTGGGAGTCACATTTGGTATGTTTGGAAAGCATGATATTTCACACTCTCCAAACATGTAGTTAGGTAAGTCAATAACAGAGAGAGCAGAGATTTGAGAGCCTCGAAAAATGAAGAAAAAACTTTAAAATACAGTGCTAATTTCTGTACAACTGTTTTCTAAGAAACATCTCAGCTTTTCTGTGTTCCTCTGTGCAAAGAGGGCCCATCAAATAGACAGTGGGGATGGTTGCACAACATTGTATGTGTAAATAATGCCACTAATTTTTTACTGAAGAATGGTTAAAATGACAAATTTGATGTTATACCTATTTTACTGTAACAAAAACAACTCAAAAAATAAAGAGGACACATCTACCCATAGAAGAGTCTTGAATAAATTTAAGAAGGCCAATGGATTGGTGATTTATATGATGACAGAAGGAATAAGCAGGACAGTATTCACAAGAAATAAAGCATTTGAATATACTACTGTTTTATGAGCAAAAACTGATTTTTAGGTTACTAATTTGGAGAGGTAGGCTGATTTTCCTTTTCTTCATTTCTAGTTTGAAGGTCCTGATGTTTATAGATATAGAATTCACTCACTTATTCATTGATTGTTTTTTGTTCTCAGAAAATACTATGTCTAAGAATACATTATTCTATTTTAGGAAAGAATATAATAACTTAAAAATAATGTACCTAAAAAGATTATGATATGAAAATTACATGAAGTCAATAATCTTCATGGTTTTGAACATGTTGATGTGTCATAATCTGAGATTTCTAAGGGAAAGACTATCTTTTTAAACATCCATAGTGTTCATTTCTTTACATTTCTGTTTTTATTTAGTAATTGTCTTCTCATAATCTGGAGACAAATTTTACTTATATCATACAGGTAACTTTATAATGAATGAAAAACCACAAATATGACATAAAGCTTTAAAATATACCATATTATTTCTGCAGACATAAACTTTTCCTTAAAGCAATATCCCTGTTCCTCCATGATACCTGGATACAAAATGTTCTAATTTTATGTGATTAAAAATGCATCACCATTTTGATTATCTGGAGATGCAACTATTATATCTTTTAGAAAGGAATCTATCTTGGTTTATAGCAATAAAAATAACAAAATAGCAATAAAAATACTACTTGTATTTTTTAGTTGGGTTTAATGTGAAGTTTTTTTTTTTTTTTTTTTTAGACGGAGTCTTTGCTCTGTCGCCCAGGCTGGAGTGCAGTGGCGCGAACTCGGCTCACTACAAGCTCCGCCTCCTGGGTTTACGCCATTCTCCTGCCTCAGCCTCCCGAGTAGCTGGGACTACAGACGCCCGCCACCTCGCCCGGCTAGTTTTTTGTACTTTTAGTAGAGACGGGGTTTCACCATGTTAGCCAGGATGGTCTCGATCTCTTGACCTTGTGATCCGCCCGTCTCGGCCTTCCAAAGTGCTGGGATTACAGGCGTGAGCCACCGCGCCCGGCTAATGTGAAGTTTTGAGACTCAGTGGCTGATGTCTTTTGAAAATCTTGATCTGCCAATTCCATAATATTGAGCTGTGTTAAAACAGATAAAAGAAGGTGAAGGCTAGAAAATTATCTGTTAATGAGAACTAAGTGTTCAAACTATTTGAGTTCATAAAATTAAAATATTAGAACAATCACCTTTTTTTCCTCCCTGAAAAAGTAGCATGTTTTATTACTATTCCTCTTACTCAAATTTTCTAGGCTATTTTTCATCTTCAATCTTCTAGGGTAGACATCATCATGCAGAACGTACACATACACACCACCAATGGAATATGCAAACTTTATTGTATTGTCAAGACGTGGTTTGTAACAAACTTGTTGATACGATTTTATATTTTCTTCGGACATCACTCTGTGGTAAACCAGGTTTTTTTTGGCCACAGCTGTATCCCCTGCTAAGAGCTAAATAAGCCATAGTATGGAGAAGTCTGCCTGGAATTTGGTTGTTTAATTGTTTTCATGTGTTTGCGTTAGCATGGGTATGAACCCCTAACTAGTCAGCTGTACAAAGGTCAGGGTTGGAATCCAGGTCCTGTTCTCATAGAGTTAAAACAGTCCCTCAGCAGCTTGAGTTCCGAGGAGTCTTTGTTTCTTGGGGAAATAAACTATTGCTTTGAAGGCAAACAAAGTTCTTTCAAGAAAAAACCCTCTCTCCTCCTCATTTATACTTCTGCATTCTCTTTTTTCTTGGCATTTCTTAGAGCCCTGCAAGAATCCAAGTAAATAAAGCTAAACCTTCACTACTGAAAAACAGCTTCTAGACAACTCATGTATCATATACTTTATATCCTTGCATGGATTCTCCAAATCTAGTCTCTGAGGTAGGTATATTATACCATATACTATTATGCAAGCAAGGAAAGGGGCTCAGAGAGAAGTAATCTGCTAAAGATCCCAGGGAAAATATGTGATCTGGTAGGAATGTGAATACTGGTGTTTCTGACTCCAAAATCTATGCTCTTTCTACTTTGAGGTTGCTGAGTTAAATTTTCACCTGGACCTATGGTTGTGTGTTGGCATAGGACTTGCTGGAGATGTTAGCATGGAAGATCTGTAGTATGGGAACTATTTTCCCCAATGAAAATTAAGACATACTTATGAGACACAATGATTAGAACTGAACTGTTCCAAGAAATTCAGAGTGTGGTTCATTCTAGAAAAGATCACTTTATTCAGAGACAGAGACAAGAGATATTTGTATTATGTGATTATGTCTTTTGGCAGTGGTAAATGCAAATGTGGTTTTGTTTGGATAGTAGAAGTCAGTTATGAAGGCCTGCTTCCCCAAACTGCCACAGAATCATGAGTCACACTTTGTACAATGGATGGGTCCCTCTTTCTAGGGAGTACTGTATTGTTTTATTCACACTTCTTTAGTGCAGGAGTGAATTATGTTACGTGTGGATGTATGGCACTAGATGTATTAAAGTGTTCATTAAATTTTACTTCCATGTAGTTATCTTTCTCTTCATTACGTGTTATGGCAATATTTATTGACATTTGGAAGTGTTAGAATCACTGAAAATATAATCTTCAAAATTTTAATCATGTTAACATATGACACAGAGAGATAAGGTTAAATTGAAAAGAGTATGGATTCCATTCCAATAATATATAAGTAATAGTTTTCACTAGATCTAGTCAGTGTAAAAAATGTCTAGAAAAAGATAAAAATGATTTTTAATCCCATCAACCAGATATGACTATTGATGTTACTTGGCATATTGATAAAGTTATTTAAAAGACAGCTTTATATGTGTATGACAAATAAGGGAAGAAATAAATGTTTGATATTTAATATCATTCATTGTAGAGGAACTAAGGTATATAATGGCACTATATTCTAGCATTTCTTGGAAGAATAACAAAACAATTATATTTATAAATATACATTTTCAAGAAAAGAAAGCATAGTTTCCATTTAAAGTATACACTGAAAACCTGATTTCATTTAGCAATCAGGATTATGAATCCATAATCTTGAAGTCATGGTAAAAACATGGCCCCTTTTCCCAGCCCCAACAGAGATCCTGTTCCAATGACAAATGGTTTATTTTGCTTTTTGCCTAAAGACAGCTAGAAAATGAAACCATACAGAACAAAGTTGAAAAGCATAATTATGTAGCAGATTGTATTTTCAATAAATGGTTGCAAAATAAATCCTGTCCTGCTTCCCCATTAAAAGGTGGAGTTTAATTCTTTCCCTCATCTTGAATTTGGGTGGGATTATAACTGCTCCCATAAATAGAAAGCAGTTGAGGTGACTTTGCATGAATTCTGATACTAACTCAGAATAGGCCATAAGACTCTATATGGCTCTCCTAGGACACTTGCTCCAGAGGAAGTCAGACCATGTGTGCTGATCAGCTGCCCTGGCACTGCTGTGCTGTGAGGAAGTCCAAATTAGTCCACATGGAGAGACCACATAGAGAAGCATCAAATCTGCATGGACAGAGAAACATTAGCTGTCATTAGCCCAGATGATTCAGCTCTCCATTGTTCCCGCTCCACCTACTGTGGACTGCAAATGAGCAACTCTCAGTCAGAACCATAAACGGAGCCCTTTCTGAATTTCCGACCTATAGAAATAATGAAAGATAATAATGATAGTTGTTGTTTTAAGTGACTATCTTAAGTCACTCATCATGTAGCAGTAGACTAATGGAGCAGAATTTGATGCAGAAATGGAGTGCTAACATAACAAAACCTACGGTAGTCTTGGGCTTTGGACTGGGCAGTGGACAGAATCCTTTAGAAGAGACTTAGTGAAATCCCAAAGCCTAGGGAAGGTGTCAGTGAGAGCTCGAAGGATCTTGAGGAGAGTGTCAGCAGAAGCCTAACGGATCTTGAAGGCTGTCTGTGAGGGCTTAATGCAAAGTGAAGAAAATGTAACAGGAAGTTAGAAAAAAGAGAACCCTTGTTATGTAGTGAGAGAAAATTTAGCAAAATTCTTGTCTGTATGAACGCAGAACATAGTTCATGTGCCTAATGAACTCAATGGTTCTCTAGCTTATGAGATTTCCAGGTGGAATGTTGAAGGATCAATCTGGCTTCTTACTGCCCATGACAAAATGAAAGGAGAGTGATGAACAAAAGAACAAATTATTCCATTTCCAGTGAAATTTATAGAAAATGGAAAAGGTTCAGGGCAGTAATTTCAGACAAGAAACTGTTTTCAAAAATGGACTTTAGGACAAAGATTTAAGGGCTAGATAGGACCAGAATATTCTTTGTAAAACTCAGAAAGTTCTAAGTCCTCATATAATACATGCAACACAGGAGAGGCCCTAAGCCAGAACTACCCAGATGAGCCTACTCTAAATTCTTGGCCCACAGAAACTATAAAAGATAATAAAATGATTGTTGTTGTTTTAAACCACTTTAATTTGGAGTGGTTTTTAAATAGAAGTAGATGACTGGAACATATTCAAAAGACAAGAATACTGTGTAAAGTCGTAACTACTCATTTCTAATTTTAAAAATGATTTTGCCCCCAGGGAGTAGGGCAAACATTTTTTTCAGGTATGTGAATATTAAATCAATGCAATATGTCTTATTTTAGTTCCAAAGAGAAAAATTAAAAAAATATGAAAACCTTCTGCTTAAAGGTTAAGCCACATTTTATTTAAATGCTGAATAATATATATGTTCCTTTCTTTATTAAACCATCATTAAAGCAGGATGGAAATATTTTTAGACTGGAGAATTAGCCTTTTTCACTGTAAGTGCTGCAATAGATGACACCCCTTTTCAGAAAGATGAGTGTTACAGAGGGCCAATAAAAATCATTTAATTAAGCATTTAATTTTCACCCAGAAGCGAAAGTTCCCACAAGTAAAGTTTCTCACCATGTGAGCTTGTACAATGACATGTTGAGAAAAATGAGCGTAATTTTCTTTTACATAAAATAAAAATGAATGTGACTGACACTTTGCCTTTCATCAATGATAGATACATATCAATTTACAGCAATTTAAATAAAGGCCTCCAATGAAATTTATATCTGTGCACAGTTTAAATACTTTGATAAAGGATCATATTGTAGGACACTGTTACATTCAGAAGCTTCTATAGGCTTTTCCTTTACCACCTTTTCCTATCCTTCTCCTTTGCTTCTTTTTTCTCCTCTTCCTTTTTTCCTTTTCTTCATCCTTCTTCTCCTCCTCCCTTCTTCATTTGTGATTTTAAAAGATCATTTTCTTTATGGTTGGTCAGAATATTATTTCCCTTTTCTTTGGCTTATCTATCATTGGTATTTATATAAAGTGCTTACTCTAGTGGCTAGCTATATTCAAGAAGAAAACCATTGTGTTTAAAATTGGTGACATGGGTAATTAATTATTCCTGACTTTAGGGAGTTCACATTTTACTGTGGGAAATAGTCATGTATTGAGCTCATCATAGTATTCTCCTATACATATAAGTCAAATGAATAACATGCTTGAGACCACAGAAAAGGGAGTGATTACAATTTTGGGGGTGATGATAGAGTTTGAACAGTGGTGTGCTGAAGCTGGCTTGTACTTGTTTGTGAGAGCTGGATTTGCATATAGTTTTTTTTTTAAGATTAAATGATAGTTTGTTTAAAAAGAATTAAAACAGAAACTCTAAATACCAGTGTGTACATTGTACCCATTTAAATGATTTACAAGAATGACTTTTTCTCAAAATAAAAAACAAAGAAAAAAGAAAAAAGAATGACTTTTTCATATATATTAAGACCATTCTACCTAGTTTATCAAAAGTTGTTCAAGGAGAAATTTACTCCAAATTGCATGCAGTATTGTCATTTTAAAGAGACAACATTCCAAACATGCAACAGTGCCACTGGTAATGAAATTTTGAAATGAGTCTTCATTCTATTATTTGACTATAAACAGGAGAGAAAGCAAGATAAGTTGAGAATTTGTTCTAAAGTAGAATGGATGCTGTCATCATCTACACCCCACTTAACTCCTCTGCTGCCATTTTTAGCAAGTACTTCTTGTTGATTTTGAAGGGTTTCCAGCTGTCTTCCCTGGGCACCTCTTCTTTTGTAGAGGCTGACAGATGGTTCATTCCATTCTGCTACTAAGAAGTGCATGGTGCTACAGTGATACTTCATTGCGACCTGGCTCTTAAATTCTTCAGAATTTCTGATTTATGCCAAAGCCTTTTTCATTACTCATCCAAAGAACTACAATAGCTTGCCAATTCAAGGGTCACAGGTAAAACAGTACCTGGTGAAACCAACAGTAATTCTTTCTTTCCAGAGTCCAGTGTTTCTTGGGCATCTCTGCAACCACACAGTGGTAGAAGGGATGCTGTCTGATACCACTCTCTAGCAGATCTTTTTCAGTTCATATTACTTGGTCTCCCACATATTCATATTTAGCCAGTTCCCTGATCAGCCACAGATACCACTGGAGTCAGCAGTGATGGCAGGGTGAATCACAAATTTAACCATTTTCTTCTTTTATTCTTCTTCACTTTATGGAATAGGCCCCTCTACTTGAATGGCAGGAGGAGGTGCTTCCTTATTCATGACCCAATGAGTCTCAGTGAGTGATAGAGGTGCTTCAGTGGAGCTGGGCCAAGAATTATGCCCGAGTGTCATTTATCATGGAAGAGATGGTTTTTGAACTGAGCTTTACAAGATAAGTAGATTGGTGGAAAAGTAATTGTGGTCTTTGCCATTACTTTTTTAAAAAATTAAAAATTAAAAAAAAGGGGCAAAAACTGCAATTACTTTTGCAACAAAATAATAGAAGGGTTTTTGCCAGGACGAAAGGGAGAGTGGACTGGGGAAAGGTAGTTATATTGTTTGGACAGTTGTTCCTTCCAAATCTCATGTAGAAACGTGATTCCCAAGGAACCTGGTGGGAGGTGACTGGATCATGGGGGTTGATCCCACATGAATGGTTTGGTTGTTTAAGAGTCTAGGACCTCCCCACCCTTGCACTCTTGCTTGCTCCCACTCTTGCCACGTGATGTGCCTGCTCCCCTTTTGCCTTCTGCCATGATTGAAAACTTCCTGAGACCTCACTAGAAACCTAGCAAATGCATGCTCCATGCTTCCTGCACAGCCTGCAGAACTATGAGCCAATTAAGCCTCCTTAGCCTCAGGTATTCCTTTAGAGCACTGCAAGAACAAAGTAATACAGGCAGCCTAGGTAATAATAATGGTATCATTTACTGGGTGCATACTGTGCTCTAGATACTGTGCTAATGAAGCACTTCCATGCACTACTGAGAAGTGAAGCCAGCTGGACTTCCTGCGTCGAGTGGGGACTTGGAGCACTTTTCTGTCTAGCTAAAGGATTGTAAATGCACCAATCAGTGCTCTGTGTCTAGCTAAAGGATTGTAAACACAGTAATCAGCCCTCTGTAAAAACACACCAATCAGCACTCTGTGTCTAGCTAAAGGATTGTAAACACACCAACCAGCACTCTGTAAAATGGACCAATCAGTGCTCTGTAAAATGGACCAATCAGCAGGACATGGATGGGGCCAAATAAGGGAATAAAAGTGGCCACCAGAGCCAGCAGTGGCAGCGCCCAGGTCCCCTTCCATGCTGTGGAAGCTTTGTTCTTCTTGTGCTGCTGCTTACCCTGTAGGGCTACACTGCCTTTATGAGCTGTAACACTGAACGCCAGGGTCTGCGGCTTCATTACTAAAGTCAGTGAGACCACGAACCCACCGGGAGGAACAAACAGCTCCGGATGCACCACCTTTAAAAGCGTAACACTCACTGCAAAGGTCTCCGGAGTGACTCCTTAAGTCAGGCAGGACCACAAACCCACGGGAAGGAAGAAACTCCGGACACATCTGAACATCTGAAGGAACAAACTCTGGACACACCATCTTTAAGAACTGTAACACTCACTGCGAAGGTTCCCTGCTTCATTCTTGAAGTCAGCTAGACCGAGAACCCACCAGAAGGAAAGAACACACTATCATAATTAAGCATGGAAACAGTCCTGTGAGTTAGGTATTACCAACCTCATTTTTACGTAGAAAATAAAGACTCTGGAATTTGAAATAATGTCTGTCAGACTCCAAAGGTTTACCACTGTACTTTACTGCCTCATAAGCAAATAAGTGGATGTGGGGAAATTTGTGGGGTGGACTAAGTTTAACAACATTCATTATTTTCTTTGTCTCCGCTTTGACATAGCTTGCAGTTTTCTAAAGCTAGGTGTAAATTTCTCTGGCTGGGGCAGTTATTCTTCAGGAAAACTCTTTACTGAGACCTCTATCTTGTAGACTTATATGACCTTTGAGAATAATTTTTAGTTTATTCAGAATATTAAATTTAAGGACAGCACTGAGGGATAAAAACAATTGACACTGTGACCTGCCTAGTGTTTTGGACAGGGAAGGTTAGGTGGCCTTCAAAGAAGGGAAAGGAGTTAGAAAATGTTAACTGTCAGGGATAGCCTGAGAGAAGATAGGGCAGCATACATAATTAAAAAGGGATTAATATCTAGAATATACAATATCTAGGAACTATTGGCAATATCTAGGAACTATTGCCAATCAGCAAGGATAACACAGGCAAAGTGCATGAATAAACAATTAACAGAAGGGAAAAAATATCCAAATGACCAATGAATACATGAAGAGATGCAAAACCTTACTAGAAATCAGAAAAATGCAAATGAAACAACCCAACCTCTGGTCTCCCCACCAAAAATACATCACAATTTTGGTTAAACTAATAGCCAGTGCTTATATTATTAAGACTGTATAAATATTCACATCTATGATTATATTTTATTTGATTCATAGCTTTCAAAAATAACTTTATTGAGGTATAATATACAGCACAATACTTTGCACATTTAAAGTGGAAAACTTGATAAGATTTGGTATATATTTACCCCCATGAAACTGTTACCACAATGAAGACATTGAATTGCTAATTCGTCAACAGTTTCCTTATCTGCCTTTGTAATCCCTCTTTACTGTCTGTCACCCTTTAGGCAACCACTGATATGCTTTTTGTTGTATTGATTAGTTTGCATTTTCAAGAATTTTGCATAATGCAATCACATGTAGTCCCCATGTTGCTGCACTTCACAGTAATTTTATTTTTTTAATTGCTGAATTGTATTATATTGTATGGATGTACTACAATTTGTTTATCCCTTCGTTCACCTATTGGACGTTTGAGTTGTTTCCTGTTTTTGGCCGTTACAAATAAAACTGTTATGAACATCCATGCACAAATCTTTGTATGGGCGTATGTTTTAATTTCTCTTGGGTAAGTACCTAGGGGTGAAATGGTTGTATCATATGGTAGACAGATGTTTAACTTTTTAAGAAACTACCAAAATGTTTTCCAAAGTGGTTGTATTATTTTGTATTCTTATCAGCAGTGTAGGAGAGCTCCGATTCTTCTACATCCTCACCAACACTTCATATTGGCAGTCTTTTGTCTTTTTAACTTTAGACATTCTAATCAGTGTGTTTTTGCATCTCATCGCAATTTTAATTTGTGTTGCTCTAATGACTAATGATATAATGATATGTAATTTGCAATATATATTATATATTACAAATATTTGCAAATATGTATTACTATATATTTACAAGTACATATTTTCAAATGTATTATCAATAAATAATTATATATTTGTAATACATAATATATTATATATAATTTGTGTTGCCCTAATGACTAATAACATCTTTTCATGTTACTTGCCATCTATGTATCTTTTTTAGTAAAGTGTAGGTTGAAATTGTTTGCTCGTTTAAAAAATTGGTTATTAAAAATTTCCTTATGGTTGAGATTTAGGTTCTTGATATATTCTGAAACAAGTCATTTATGACATCTGTGATTTAGAAATATTTTATCCCTGTTTGTGGCTTGTCTTCATTCTCTTAACTTCGGAAAAACTTTTGAAAAGCAAAAGTTAAAAATTTTGATAAAGTCCATTTTATTACTTTTTTCTTTTATAGACTGTGTTTATGGTGGTATATCTAAGAAATCTTTGCCTAACTAAAGATCACAATTTTTTTTCCCTATGTTTTCTTGTAGAAGCTTTATACCTTTTTATTTACACTTAGGCTTCAGATTCTTTTGGATTAATTTCCGTATATAGTATGAGATATAAATCAAAGCTCTTTTTCTACTTATGGATAACAATGGGCTATAGGACAAGCTACCCCAAAATATGGCACTGTGCCATTTGACAAAGCAGCAGAACCAGGCCACAGAAACTAGAAAGAATTACCCCTCATTCTTTCTTCCCTGAAGCAGGCCATAAACTTAGCTGACTTCCCCTGAAAATATGTCATAATATCTGATTCCAGAGGGGTTCTCCCTATACCCAGAAAAAAAGAATACCCTTATCTTTGAAGGCACAGAGACATCAATAAGAATCTAACAAACAGGACTTGTTAAGTTCCCCCCAGTTTATTACCATTAGACTATATCCTTCTGTCCTTCAATCATCTTCTGCATGACTGTCTGTAAAATACACTGGTTGCATAAAAATACACAGATTTCCCCATTTCTTTGGGTCTGCATTTCTGAAGGATCCTGTGTCACATAGAACTTATAAAAATTTTTATGCTTTTCTCTTGTTAATCTGTCTGTTGTTATAGAGGTTTCAGCTGTGAGCCTAGTGATGGGTAAGGAAAGTTATTACTTTTCCCCCCTACCATTGCCAGTTGTTCCAACATTATTTGTTGAAAAGACTTTCTATTCTCCACTGAATTTCCTTTCCATTTTTTAAAAATCACAATCAGTTTCTGTATAAATGTGAGTCTATTTCTAGCTATCTATTCTACTCCGTTAGTCTATTTATGTATCTTGACACCAATATCATGTTGTCTTTATTGTGTGTGTGTGTGTTTTTGCCTGTCACAACAAAGTTTATTATGAAAATAAGCTGGTGTGGGGACAAGAAAATAGACAAATACATTTTGGCTGGGTGACTCAGGAGAAGCAGTGCAGCTTCTTCATATTGATGCCATACTTCCTAAGGGCAGGAGTCAAGATTTCCATGGTTCGGATGTATGTGTGGTCTTTGCTTTTGTTTCACGAACTGTTAGGAGCTTTGCCCTTCATTTTGTAGTGCGATAAAGCATAGTTGGCAATACCTGAGATGAATTTCTGGGCAGCTAAGGAGCTGGACTGAATTATTTGTGAGTCTGAGGTCTCAAAGCCAGGATGGCTTAGGTAGTAACCAGTTACTGCCTGTGGATTGGTAGATGTATAATCCTCCAGCTGCATCAGGAAGTCAGTCAGAGGCCTGACGGACACTTTACTCTGCCAACCCCAGCCTCCTTGCTGTCCCCATAGGGCTGACCTTGTTCTCTGTGGCTGTGGGAAGCATAGCAGGGCTGAGACAATAGAAGCCTGCATTCTCAGTGAAGCATTTTACTGTAGCCTTATGATGAGTTTTGAAATGAGGAATTGTTAGCCTATCAACTTTTTTCTTTTTCCAAATTGTTGTTGCTATCCTAGGTCCTTGGCATTTACAGTGAATTTTAGAATCAGCTTGTAAATTTCTTTAAAAATTCCTGGTCAGATTTTTCATTGAATTTCATTAATCTATAGACCAATTTGGGAGAATTGATACAAGATACATTTCTTTACTTAATTAGGTCTTTAATTTCTCTCAAGAATATTTTGAAGTCTTTAGTGTACAAGTCTTTCACATGTTTGATCAGATTTATTCCTAGTTCATCTTCTGCCTCTTTCAATTAGTAATATGCATTTGTGTTTCCTTCATGTCTTTTTAGGACTTGACAGTTCATTTCATTTTACTGCTGAATGGTATTCCAGTTGTCTGGTTGTACCACTTCATTTATCCATTAACCTACTGAAGGACATCTTGGTTGCTTTAGTTTTAGCAATTACGAATCAAGCTGCTATAAACTTTTTCATGCAAATTTTTATGCAGACATATGTTTTCAACTAATTTGGATAAATACCAAGGATCATGATTGCTGGATTGTGTGGTAAGAATATATTTAGTTTTGCGGAAAACTGAAAAACCATCTTCCAAAGTGGTTGTACCATTTTGCATTCCCTCCAGCAGTGAATGAGAGTTCCCGTTGCTCATATTCTCATCAGCATTCAGTGGTATTGATGTTTTGGATTTCAGCCATTTTAGTAGGTGTATAGTGGTGTCTCATTGTTGTTTTAGTTGCAATTTCTGAATGTTGTATGATGTTGAACATCTTTTCATATGCTTATTTGCCATCAAGACTTTTTTTTACGGCCCATAATATGATGTGTTTTTTGTGCACTTGAAAAGAATGTGTATTATGCTTTATGCTTTTGTTGGATGGAGTATTCTCCCAAAGATTGCTGTGTTTTGCCATCTAATGTCCAGTGTCTTGAAAACCATTGTTCCATATAATTTGTCTTTTTTTGTTTGTTTCAGATGGTAGAGTAAGAGGCCTAGTCTCTGTTAATCCATCTGGCTGGAAGCTGAAGGTCTCTTTTGCAAACTTTTTCTTTCTCTTCAGTAAATATTTACTGGTTTCCTTAGTTTTCTTTGTACTTATCACTAATTTATCCTCAAATTTAATGTTAGAAATATGAATTTCCTCTTCATATATTCAGACACATCATGTAATTTATCAGTTTAATATTTTCCTTAGGGCCAACCTTTCTGAAGCTTTCTTTCCTCCTCTTTCAATGTAGACAAGCTGCTGTCTTTGTCTCTCCTACGTGGTTGTTGTCCTAGGATTTCTGTTAACTAATATTCTACACATTTAGTTCTTCACTCTCTGGAGTTTTCTGGGCCTGTTATATTCCTTCACTTGGTTTACTCTCCAGTTGCCTTGGAATACATCTTCTAGTAGCTTTTAGAATAGATGCATGAGAGGTGCATGTTTTGAGAACTTGTAGGACTGAAAATACCTTTATTCTACATTCCTTTTTGCTTTCAAACTTGGATGGTTATAGAATTCTAGGTTGGAAATTAATTTCCCTCAGAATTTTAAGATATTTTGCCCTTTTTTTGCTAGAGTTAAGTATTGCTATTGAGAAGTCTGATTACATTCTAATTTCCTTTTTTTTTTTTTGTTTGCATCTGTTTTACTCTTTGGAGGCTTTTAGGATCTTTTCTTTGTTCTTAGTATCATCGGATTTTTCATTGATTCCCAGTACTAAAAATTTTTTAAATCTAAAAATTCATATTTAATTTCTGCAATCATAATTTTAATTTTTCAGAAGTTTTTTAATGTTTCTTTTTTATTATATTCTATTCTTGTTTCATGAATTTAATATCTTCTGTTATCTCTTTGAGGATATTAATTTCATTGTTTAAAAGTTTTATTTTTTCTCCTTATGGACTATTTCCTCTGAGCTCCATTTTTATTAATTTTTTTCATAATCATCCATATCAAATATATGTATATTTTCAAATATCTGGTAAATTTTGCCTGTTCTTAGTTAAGAATGAGGGCTTAAAGAGATGAGTGAAAGCTGTGTGTGTGCACGTGTGCGTGTGCGTATGTGTGTGTGTTTGTGTGTGTCTGAAGGGTCTGCCAATTGAGGATCTTCTCTTTAGGCTGTTTTGGAGGGGGAGCATGCTGCCTTGTTGTTCATACTTAACTTTGTGTGATTCTTTTCTTTATACATGGTCAGTTTTCTCAGATGGAAATTGTTTACCTTCCTGTCTAGAGGTTATAAGGCTCACTGCCAGCACATAAGGAGTCAAGTCAGGGAGGGCCCAAGTAGTGTAGAATTTTACACAGTATGGCTTCACTGGCCTCGACTGTGCTGGACAACTCCTAGTCCAAGGTTCCTGTGGGTCAACCTCTATAGTGTTTTGCTGTGGTGATAGAGGGCATCTAAGAATTTAGCTGGTTTTTTATACAGACTGATAACCAATTCTTCCATTTTTAGTCCCACTAGTACCCCAGTTTTAGGGGTATCTGATAGACCCAACTTCAGAGTCTTTTCCTGGTTTTTTAAGGTTTGCATCCTGTCTTTTTCCCGCAGGCATATAGTTTTCTCTTGTCTTCTAAGTCAGTCATTTTAAGTTTATGTGATTTCCACTTTCCAAAATAAAATTGACATCTCTCTTTTTTCTGTTTCATCTTCCCCTATTCTTTTTGTTCTTTGCATTTCTAACTTTAAAAAATCCTTTCAATGTAATTTTAAGGTGTTTGCAGCAGGGAGAAGAAATGAATGATGTTCTTTTTTTGTTTATTTATTTACTTTTTTACTGTGAAATATAACAAATACATTGAAAAGTGTAAAAAAAAAATTCACTGATTTTCACAAAATAACCATCCACATTAAGAAACAGAACATTGCCAATCCACCAGAATCCTCCTTCATGCTTGTAAACACTCTTGCTGTAAGAATCTTCATCTCATCACATAGGTGTAATTTCAATGCACCTCAAATATTCTGAACCTTATTCTTTGGTCTCCTGAGTGTGTCACTTAATAAATAATCCAAATCAATCTACTTTCTCTATATTTTCTGCTGTCCGTATTTATGGAAAAATATTAAATGTTGATGTGCAGCAACATATACTAGAACTCACTAAGTAAGTTTTATCTTAGCTAGCAAGTATAATGTTTTGTTAAGAGATAATTGTGTGTAGGCACAACGTGACTTTATCTAAAAGAAACTTTATCTAACTTAGAAAATTGTTCCTCCCTTAAGATATTCATGCTGTAAGATGAATATGATTTTTTTTTTTGAGATTTTAGAAGGTACTGGGGAACACTGAAGTTAGACTGTGACATAGAGCTAGTATAAAGTAAGTTGAAAAGTAATATTTCTTGGTAATATCATTTATTCTCCAGTTACTAAAAGCCCAACACCCTTCCTGTACAAAGGCCATAGTTTTTTGTGAACCAGAAAAACTATAAATTTTACCAGCTGGTTTTAACTGAGAAGAAATATCAAGAAATTCCTCCTGTGGGCTCTATAATAAACGCTAAGATAGTAGACTGACACATGAAATATAATAAGTGTAGTTATTCATGCTTTTTTCCCCTCTCAAACATGTCCTAATGATTTGTTATTCTACTCCGTTTATAAATACCCACGAAGTAGAGTCTCACTAAGGGAGAGGCCCGCTGTTTTTTCTTACATAAAGTGTCAAGTGAGTTGAATATTTTTGGGCACGTTAATCTTTTTTTGGCATTTAAGCAGAAATGCATTAATGATTTAGCATATGAAAGGTATATTGGTTATCAAATTTTGTCTACACATAGTTTCTTTTTTTCACCTTCAGGAAATATATTGAAATTGATATTCCTTTTAGAATTTTACTTTCTATCTGTAATCTGGAATTTTACTCTCTATCTGTAATCTGTAACAAATAAACAACAGTCAATCTTCCTTTTCATGTGTAACAATGGGAAATTTGTGCAACCCATGAGGCATTCTTCTGCATGAGAGACAGGATGCTGGATGTAGTCTCCAAGACCTTCTAGCTCCAGTACTTGCCATGTCTTATTCAATCTCCAGCAGTTCTGTGTCGCTTTTTTCCTATTTTAGAGTCTTAGTTATGGAACTGGAACACCCCAAACCTAATTTCAGGGAAAACAATTTGTATACACATTATACTGGAGATTTTTGAAACTGGCTGACCATTAGAATCTCCTGGGGGAGTTTGTTGAATAGATTTCTAGGTTCTGCTCCCAGAAAACTTGACTTTTTCCAGCTATTTTGGATAAAGCATTTGGTTTCTGCTTCTGTAATAGTGTGGAGAAAGGGACTTTTCACTGTGTCTTCCCAAATTCTGAAATTCGAATATCATTTTCATCACATTGCTTCTCTGTTTCAAAGAGTAGTGATTTTTAAGCACTAGCATTCTTTCAAGGAAGGAACAGGTATAGATACTTTGGGTGTGTGAGGCTCAATGAGAGTGCAGGCTGGCAAGTGGAGGCCATTGGAGTCTTTGGATATTAGATCTCTTAGCAGCCACTGGGCAGTTAAGATAATTGGAAAAGAATTCTGAAAGAGGGCAAAGGGCATCTAAGCAGAAGCTGTCATGCCTTTCTAACTCTTTCCTTGCTAAGCACAGACATATGTGTGTATTCACTCATCCCTCACCGCAGCCAGCTGCTTGAGAGGTTCTGCCCAAACAGCTGGAGGCAACTCCAACCATCCATCAGTGTGGCAGCTCAGTATTCTCCCCAGGCCTGCTCTGTGGGACTTAGGTTAACTCGAAGTCAGTGGATTATTTCATGGGTTAACTCATGACCAACGAAACATTTGAAAATACGGGGCTGAGGAAAACACACCTGGAATGAGCATCAGGAGACAAAAGTTGCAGCTTTAGTTCTGTCATTTGTTAGTAAAGTGACTTCCTTAATGTCTCTGCATTTTAGGGTTTTTTTTTTGTTTACTCAAGGAAGGCTGTACTAGATAATTTCTTGGATCCCATTTAGTTTTCAATCTATTAGTCTGAGAAGGCTGAGGCTGAGGCAAGGAAGTGATTTCTGATTAAGTTCATTTTTTTTTTTTTTTTTTTTGAGATGGAGTCTCGCTCTGTCGCCCAGGCTGGAGTGCAGTGGCCGGATCTCAGCTCACTGCAAGCTCCGCCGCCCGGGGTTTACGCCATTCTCCTGCCTCAGCCTCCTGAGTAGCTTGGACTACAGGCGCCCGCCACCTCGCCCGGTTAGTTTTTTGTATTTTTTGGTAGAGATAGGGTTTCACCGTGTTCGCCAGGATGGTCTCTATCTCCTGACCTCGTGATCCGCCCGTCTCGGCCTCCCAAAGTGCTGGGATTACAGGCTTGAGCCACCGCGCCCGACCTCTGATTAAGTTCTATTGCCTGCTATCGTCAAGTATCTGTTGACCAACCCCCCCCCCCCCCCCCCCTTTTTTTTTGAGACGGAGTCTTGCTCTCTCGCCAGGCTGCAGTGCAGTGGCACCATCTCGGCTCACTGCAACCTCCGCCTTCCAGGTTCAAGCAATTCCCCTGCCTCAGCCTCCCAACCAAACCCTTTGATGAGGTTATTTCTCTTTGGAAGAAATCGATGTTTTTGATGAGGTTGGCAATATTGTTTCTACTAAGTATTGACACACCTTTTTTTTTTACGCACTATAGATTAGTCCTTTTTACGTTGCAAAGCCTAAAACTAAGAGACTATGATTCGGAAATGGATCGTGAGTTGCAAACTAATCACTGAATTCCTACCTGTTTGTATAAGGGTTGAAAATTTTCTTGAAGGATTGAGCAATTTCCTGATAGAATCTCAAGATAATTTGTTTTAGTCTGTTTTTTGGTATTCTGAGGGAATTCATAATATGTTACATTTATATTCAGGAATGACTAATAGTGCAGACTTAATCTGCTCTAAATAAACTGATCTTCCACTCAAAATGTGTCCAATTTTCCATGTTCCTTACCATTTAAAGAGGCATATATTTGTAGTTACCTAAAATTTTTCTTTTTCTTTCATCCTCCACATTCTAATAGATGGCCAGTTTTACTTGTTTCTACCTCTGAAATGTTGTTCATCAAACTACTGCCACTGACTCATTACTTCTTGCTTACCCTTGCAACAGCCTTCTCCCTATTTTCAATCCTTATCGGCACCAATTTGTCCTTTACTGTCACTAGAAGAGGCTTTTCAACATACCATTCTGACTGTGTCCCGCCCTTGCTTAAAAACCATTAATGACTTGGCATCATTTATAGAATGAAGCCCAATTTTTCCAGTGGGACTTAAATTTTTCTTGTTTGGACATGCCAGATATTCATACATTTTATCTGATTCCAGATATTCATACATTTTATCTGATTCCTCTATTCTGTCGTTCCTGCAACCTGGAGTGTTGTCTCTTCATTTCCACTTCTGTCTGGCAAAGTTCTACTCATCCTTCAGCGTCAGGCCAGAAGTGTTCTCTGTCATGAATTCTTACCTAATTATTTTACATCCACATAAATGCTCCTTCATCTGAACTCTTATCACTAATCTTATTACTTTAATGTTATAAAACTCTGTATTTTTTTCATTTCTATATTTCCTCCAACATTAAGGGTTCTAATAAGCTTTAGGTAATCTTCAACCACTGAAATTGATGCAAATTTTACATGTATTTGTGCATTTCTGGTAAGAGTAGCTATATCTTTTATCAAATTTTCAAAATATTCGATAACCACAAATGGCTGATAACAATACTACATACTATATTATAAACTCTGAAAAAAAGTATTTTGTCAATGGAAATTTTAGTATAATGCGTTTAACACAGGTAATAAATAATTCCTCAATAAATAATCAACTGAATAAAAAAATTTGAATATTACATTTAAAAACAGTTTAATTGGAGAATTGTCTAAATTCATGTTCGGAATCATGCATTAGATTGTTGTTAAAACTTGTTAATGTTTCTAAATATATAGGATAAGAAGGTTTGATGTATTTTATGAGAACTTTTTATTTGGCTAAGATACTGTGGGGTTCGAACTTTAATTGGGATTTATCTGGTATATTGGGATATAATTAGAAACCTCTTCAGGTCTCTTGAATTATTCTTATGGTGCCTGAATTAGGAGATAGCCTGTGTTACACTTCAAGTGGGGACCTGAGCTCTGAAGCAGATTCAAATATGTTCCAGCATCTGTGATCTGGTTTGGCTTGAAACTAGTCTTGGCCCTCTACCTTCCCCTTGCATTCATTGAATCACATCCTGTTAATTTACATTTCAACACACTGTTTGTTTCTCACAGACAAACACTTGAGGAGGCATCCTCAATAGATTCAAGTACCCTCACCAAGCACCCTCACCCTCTGCAGCAACTTCTCCTATACTTCTCTCCACCTCACTTCCCAGTGGAGTTTAGGGGATAACCAGGCCTGATGAAGTAAGACATGGCTGGTAGTTTACCTGTTGATTGGTTTGCTTTTTCTTGTCTTTGAAATTAGGGGGTGGGAATTATTTACAGATTTAGGGAGGGTTTGCCAAGGACAATAGAGCATGATTACAGATGAGGGAGAAAGTGCTGGCAGCCTGAGAGAAGGGTTCTACATACTCTCACTTGTAGTTTCTATAAATACAGAAGGCTGTCTCTGGTATTTAGTGAGCATAATTGATTACAGAGAAAATAACTGTTGAAAAATGCTTTCTACTTTGTAGAATATTCCTTAATTTGCAATATTTACTTATATTGCAAAATTTACTAGAGTAAATCTAAGGGTTTATAGTATGTTTAGAAATAAAATGCACGTACTCAAGAGGAGGATTTTGAGATTTGTAGTTGTATACATGTATACACACAAACACACATACAATCTCATTTAATCTTGACAATAATGCTATGAGGTAGATAGGGACAATGCTATTAGTCCCATTTGTTTTTTTAAAAGAAAACGGAAGCTCAGCAGAACAAAATAACTCAACCAAGAAATCAGAACTAAAATTGAAATCCCTAGTCCTGTGCTCTTTAAGTTACATTATACAATAGTAGTAACAGTTTTCAACTCAGTCGTAGTAGTCTGTAACCTGTTGGTAATTTTGGGGGGAGAACAATCTCTTCTACAAAATGAATAGCACAGGCATTTTACACTCTGGGATCAGAAATGCTTGCATGTCCTTTGACAATATGCATACTATTCGATAATATGCATAAATATTATTACCATAAAGTATTTCAATTTAGCAATAATAAAGAAATAAAATGCATGTACCTCTACACTAAAAGTTATTATTTTGAGTGAAACAGGGAAGCATCAAGAACTTACTGGCTAGAGATGCTTTGTATAGACGGTTTGGGGGTATTTTTCAAATCTTTTGAGGTAATTCTACAGTGCAGCTAGTGCTAAGAACCAATGGTAGGAAAGGCAAGGTTGGAAGAAACCAGGGCAGGATGCCAAGGGCCTGGACCATGGCAGTGGCAGAGGAAATGCAGAGGCATTTATAATAAATATTTAGAAAGGAAAGGTGATTGAGTTTAAGGAAAAAAGCAGAGGGAGAAGTTGATGTTAACTCTATCATTTCCAATCTGCTAACAGAAATGGCTAATCTTGTCAGTAAGCTGGTTTGATGGAATGGGAGCAGAATAGAAAGACATGAATAGACCTGATTTTAGACCTAAGATAGTAGTAGAGATAGAGTTAGCAATATAAGGATAGAGTTTTCCCTGTCTGAGTGATTTGTTCTAAGCCTCCTTTTGTTAGAACCACAGTTATGATAATAACATTTTTAAAGATTAATAATTGATGGATTTTTAAAAAATATTCACTTAGATCTATCAAATACTCTAAATTGGGTAAGTTAGCAAATACTATCCTATTACGCCTCCCTATGATGGATTTAAATTCAGTAGAGCTGAGGGGAATGGAAGCAACTAGAGTGGTTTCTTGCCTAGCACAGGGCACCTGTTCATGTTGCCACCCTTAAGTGTGGTCAGATTTTTGGACCGTAATTATATTGGCCTTCTTGTGTAGGTAGCGTGGAGACTATTTTTAGGTATAATGGCCTCATAATGGGACTTTTATTGTTTCTGTTTTTTATGGGGGCCCAGGGTTAAATTCAGGCTTGGTGGGACCCTATGTGTATATTTTGTGGCTACAGACAAAACAGTATAAGGCGTTTCCTTTTGTTCAGTTTCCAGGGTATTTCTGGGAAGTCAGACCATGAAGTATGCCCCAGGAAATTGTTTCTTTGTGGCCAAGACCAGTGTTTACACATTCTCATTGAGGGAATCTTTAATAAGCCATTCCATTTGCACACACATTGCCCAAAGAAGGTATTTTTACCCTCCTTTTATAAAACTTTGGCATTATAAGAATGTATTAAAACAGCAGCTCCATTGTGAGAGGTTATCCAGAACTGAAGGTTTGAGGCTCTTTTTTAAGAATGCTGCACATGTAAGCATCTAAGATGACTTAATCCTGTAGATTTCATGTCTTTCCCTCACTGGAAGGATGGCCCCTTTTTATCTTTGGAGGAAAAAAGTAACACAATGTTTTAGAACTTCTTAGTGTTTTTGTTGGATCTCAAAATAATTTACGAAGAAAGTGCAGGAAGATAATTTTGCTTAATTTTACCAATGAAGAAGCCATATCCTTGACCTGGAAAAGTTAAAAAAGAAAAAAAAAAAACATTCTCAAGGCTCCATAGCTCCGCCCAGCTAAAAGTAGGATCTTGGAGAAGGAACTCTGGTTACTTTAACTTTTTAATGTAAGGAATTGTAAAATACTAGAGTTTGAAGAGGTTTAACACAGTTTTGAAAGGGTCTAATGACAGTTCAGTAGATCTGGAATGGCTGTGAGAGGTAAGGCAGAAAACATTTAACTCTCTCTTTGTGTTTGAATCAGGAATATGACATTATTCACTCAAGGGAGAGGCCTTGAATAGCCTGGCTTCAGTGACTTTCTTTCTTTTTTTCCTTTTTGCCTCTTCTGATTGTTTTACAATTCAGCTTTTTTTTTTTTTCATATTTTTCTTCTCTATGCTATTTTATGGCCCTCTGCAACATTTACTTCACTTGCTAGCTTCTAAATATATCGTTGTTTACCATAGGATGATAGGAGGTGGGTCAAGATGAGATAGACACTCCAAACTTTTTTGATTGGATGTTGTTGGATGGCAGGAGAGTGTCACATTGGAAGAAGAGTGGAGAAGATATTATGATATTAGGCTAATATTTATCAATATAATGTTGGGAAAATTTCCTCTTCTAAGTCAGGCTTGAACTGGGACATTTACTCTCCTCCCTGGTGGGGTGGGAACTACATGGTCCATAAAATTTTCTAATTCTCTCCCTCTTTGAAGTACTTGAGACTCAAAAATATCTACTGGGGAGAATGGGTCCTATTATGAGTAACACAAATGATTATATATTTATCATCATAATTAATGATATTTCTGCTTTCTCCTCATTCTATTTTCTGTTGTTGTTGTCAAACAGACTTGTAAGAATTCAATGATGACTCTGACTTATGGTCTATGTAATATACTTCCTGTTCACTGGCTTCTGCAATGAGAAAGGCAGGAGAATGTGAATTGTATATTAAGTTGTTTTCCTGGGACCTGAGGTCTGGCTATGTGATTTACATCCCCAACTCATATTTCCAGATTTCCTGATAGATATGAACTTTTTTTCAATATGCATCTTCTTCACTATACAGTAAAATTAAAGATTAACAAGTTCCCTTCCCCCTAGTTTGATGTAATCAGACATCACACTAGTATATTGGAGAAAAATGGAGATTTCCATTCTTCTAATTATCTATTATTAAAAATTCTCTTCCTGTGCTGTTCTGTGCTGTGAGAATACACGGTCTGCCAACTGTCTCTTGATTTTGATTCAGTCTCAGATCTCTGTCCTTTCTACTTTTTCCTTCTTGTCTTCCTTAATTATTAATTGAGCACATACTGTGGCACAGCAATCTAAGATGTTTTGAGCACACAACCAGAAACATATATATTTTATTTGCATTATAGACAAATAGAGGTTAAAAAGGAAAAGATAAAACTAAATAGAAATAGAAGGTTCAGTAACTTCTTTTATATATAAACAACTCAAAGCGTAAGAGTAATGGAGTGCAAGGAATAGTCTTTTGTCTCATTCAGTTTCAAAAACAGCCTGGGTTATGTTGCATACTATAACTAATGAAAATATTACCCATGGTAGGCCCCCCAACTTACTGATATAATTTCCATCAAGGCTCATGGCAGTTTTATGTATGCATTTATAAGGGGAGATTCTTAAATACTACTACTGTTCTATATCTAAGGGGCTAAAGTACTTTCAGGGAAGACTTTTTAATCTTCTTCTGTTTGAAAAACATAAAATGAGGTGATGACTGGCAAATGAGAGCAAGCCTGTTTAATATTAAGATTATGACGTAAATTGACAAAAGCCCCAGCATTCCAAGTCCTAGTTGCTAGGCACCTTCTCCTTGCTCCCATCTGAGTATAATGATGTATTGTCAGCCTTAGCTGAGGTACAAAAGGGTTATTAGACTTTTGAGTCCATCTGCTACCCATGCAAAGGAAATAGTCAAACTAACACTGCCTGCTCTTTTCCTTGGTTTCTTGCCACCTTAATTATAGTTCATCTGAGTTATGTGTGTACTTGCTGCCTTGAGTAGAACATTTTCCAGGACTGTAAGAAAGCAGAGTGAAAGCTCAGGTAAGGGAATTGAAGCAGAATTTGCAGTTATAGCTTGGGGGAAGGGGTCATCTGGTGACTTACCCAAGCAATCAAACCAACAGCACGGCAGCACGGGCTACCCACAGTTCATGTGGCTTCAATGGCAATTATTGCCAAACTATTTTCATGGAACTTTTCAATTCAAACCTGGTCCTAGTTTTTGTTTTTAAATATTTGTGAGTGTGTGTATATGTGCTTTTTGTTGAGATTGCTATATCAGGGTGTTTTTGTTTTTTTTTGAATGATAGAAATTGTCTTTCATTTTTATTTACCTATCCTGTTTTAGATCAGTGGTCAGCCCTGTTTTCTGCTGGGATAAACCTTGTGGAAGATCTCTTCATGCACAAAGTGACACAGGTATATCATTCATCTGGGTCTGTGGCCTAGAAAAGACAGACTCTGAGTTTTGTGCAGCTCCCTGTGAGTTAGTTAACTTCATCTATTTCTTTACAGTCAATTTGAAACTCATTAAGGTTACTATACCACAAAAATTGCTGCTCTAAGAATATGCCAAGTGCCTTCAGAAAAGGTAACAAAATTTAAATTCTGAAACTCCAAAGAAGTCTTTCTTTCTCCAGCTCTTTATAAATGCTGTCAGTATGTGTCCAGAGTGGCTTTTTCTTACTCTTACTCTGTGCAACCAGGACTATTTAGACAACCTTTGGTTTAAAACACAACTTTCTTGCTGCGTTAACTGATACACCTCCCCACCCTATACAGTATCAAATATATTCTTTCCTTTTGGGTCTGATTTTGTGTTTTGCAAACCTGTGAGCACAAAGGAACACATTTTGGTTTCTTTAAATAGCATGGAGTTAAGAGATGTGAACAAGCCATTTGCAACGAATGTAAGTGAGAATACATTCTGCTTAGTGTTGGTGGGTCTGACTTTCATTATTTCTACAGCTAAAAATGTTTTATTAGTATATTTCTTATTCATTTTAAGAAGCATTTTTTTCCTGAAAAAATTAAAAAATTGAATTTGAAATACAAATTTGTCCATATCAATTGGATTTCTTATAACAGTCAACAGTAGATCATGACCCTAGTCTGCATTTGGTTTCCAGGAGTGTTGGTTTATGTGCTAGCAAGGATTAAAATGGTGCATCAGGGATACATTAGTAGTTCCCCAAAATGTCAAATCATAAGAATTACCTAGGCCTCATTCTCTAGAGATCCAGATTGGGGAAGGAGTAAAGCTGTGAATTTATGCTTTGATTTACTCAGTTGATTTCCGAGGAGCAGGCCACTTTGGGAATTACTAAAGAGACCGTAAGATTTTGTTCCCCCTCTGTAGTTCTAAAATTTCATGACTATTCTCTGTCACGTTTCTAGAAATTTAGAGCTAGAAAGTCTCTTAGATCACATTTAAACTAAACCCCTCATTAAAAATAAAACATTTTTAAACTAAACCCCTCATTAAAAATAAAACATTTTTAGAATTATAGAAAGTGCTAAAAATGAAAAATGGATATAAAAAAGAAAAAAGAAGAAAAAAAACTTTACTTCCTATTTTCACCACCTACACATAACTATACTTATGCTTTGGTCATTTTCCTTCCTTACTCTTAAAAATATATATCTTAAAAATGGTAACACACTACATATATGTAAAAATACATATGTATGTTTATAACCTATATTCACTTAATATATGGATAACATTTTCCATATCATTAGAAATTCTGTAAGGTTACTGAGTCAATGGTCCAGCTTTAACACAATTATCTGAATGATTTTCTTACTGTTAGTAACTTAGGTTATTTTCCTTTTAGTTCCTCCTATAAGAGATGCTGAATTAATAGCCTGATTGAAAATTGTTTGTGTACATCCTTAATTATTTCCTTCCTTTCTCAGAAGTTTAATTTCTGGAAATATAGCATGATGGCTGTGAGCGTGGACTCTGAGCCATACAGCTTCAATTTGTATGTAGGTTTTACCAATTATTAGTTGTGTGAATTTAGGCAATGTTTAGTGCCTTGGTTTCCTCATGTGTAAAACTGTGTTAAATATTGTACCTATGTCATAGGATTGTTTGAAGATTAAATAAGCTAATATACAAAAAGCACTTAGAACAATGTATGGGGCAGAGTAGAAGTTAAATGTTGGCTATTATTATTCCGGCACTAAAGCAGTGTACATTTGAGGCTTTTTGAGAGTTATTGTGAATTTTCCCTCCAGAAAGGCTGTAGCATTAATGTTCCCATCAGAAAGTTTACAGCCAACTTTCTTACATCCTTACCAACACTGCCAACTTTTTTTCATTTCTAGATGCAGAAAATGAAGTACAACAAAATCAAGCTCTTCGGCACAGGCTTCCAGGCACCAAGAGATTTGGGACTAGCATACAGATCCACCACTCCACAAACTTACCTTTATCACAGTTACATATTCAGAATTTTATATTTGTACATCTTAATGCACCTTGTTTTGTAGGGCTGATTGGAGTTAAGACTTTTTTTGCCCTCTGGCGACATTGTAACTGTGAAAGCAATGGACGAATAAAGGAGTCATTATTCTCCAGTGTGCTATGTGGTTGATTGTAACTTATACATTTTCATTCTCAGAAACAGAAATTGGTATTTGTAAATATTTATAGGAAAAAATTCCCTGAAAATGCATAATATTCACTTAAACTTTATTGTTCTCTGAAAGTGAGATAAAAATGGTTCTTATCAATGGGTCACTAGAGGGCACTGTGACTCTTCAAGTTCTCAGGTTGCACTGTTTGAAACATTCTCCAAAAGGTTTTTTTTTTTTTATTTCAGTGAGATTTTCTCTGGCATCCAGAAAAGTATAGTCAAATACGAAGAGTTTGAGGGGTGCATAGAACCTGATTGTATATGAGCTGATCAGGAGGTTATACTTTTTGGTTACAGGAAAATCCAAATCATAGGAGTTGTTAAAATATGAAAATGGTATGTTTTGATCTACCTTTTCAGCTCCAGGCAGTATTCTGAGCTAGCAACTTCTCATTGTTTTTCCACTTTGGAATATTTTATTTTACAGATACAGTTGTATCTGTAAGCATGACGTAACACATGACATGGATATTTATGAAATATGCATTCACATTATAGTGATTTTAAAGCACTGTTAACCATTATATAATAGATTCTTCCCCCTCAAAGTGACCTGGGCCTTTAGCAGGTACTTTAGAATGTACCTGAAATAGCTTCATTAACATACTTATTTTTACTCTGTTAAGTATTGTGCTAAAAAGAAAACTATTCTTGCCCCCATGATGACATTTTCCACTTGACTGCTAAGCCTGGGTTCAAGTTAGCAAAACTGGCTAACAGCATTGTTTTCCCTTTCAAAATAACTTCCTGAAGGACTTACATACTGAGTAGTGTATCAAGTAGCATCTTTAACAGTAATTTAAATTATGATTTCAATTTACACAACATAAAAACCCAAGAACATTTGAGGTGGTAGTTGCTGGTTTTAAGTTGTTAATGATTTACCAAATTTTCTTTTATATATTTGCTATTTGTAGTAGATTGTTGAGGAAAGATATCCACGAATCATTAAGTTTGAGTTTGTTCTAGCCTTATTAAGTGGAGTTGGTTTAATTGAGGAGGTGTCTTATAAAGTTTTTAACAATTCAATGCTGGGTTCTTCCCTTAAAAGAAAAGATAAGATAACAAGACTTTTGATTTCTCCTCCTCCTCCTCTCTGGAAGTCAATCTATAAAAATCACTGTAGTCCCAGTTACATGGGAGGCTGAGGTGGGAGTGTCGGGAGGACCTTGAACCCGGAAATTTGAGTCCAGCTTGGGCAACATAGGGAGAACCCCTCCCTTAAAAAACAATTAGGAAATCAGTCATCCAGGTGGATTGATTTTCTTACTTACTAACTAAACTCATCTTCCACAACGGTTCACCTGCTCTGTTCCCTCTTTCCCTGAATTGAGAGTTTATATTGGCTAGATTATTTAATTCCTTCCTTCCTTCTTTCTCTCAATAATTAGTCTAACAGGCCGTAGGGCTCTATGTCTCCAACTGTGTGTACCTTTACTACTTTTATTTCTAGAGTGACATTTTCTAAAAATATCCAAACCTTGCAATATAGCATCTTACCGTACATATGTTGGGTTCAAGTCACGTTTCTGTATCTGAAAGGTTCTTTCCTTTCACTGTAAGGTAGAAGATTTTTAGCAGTGGTGGCAAGTCGTTCCCTCTATATCAGGATTACAGTATGGTTGATGGAAAGTGAAATAAGGGCGAGGGTGGGTATGCTCTGTATCTCCTAGACTGAGTTAGCACTGAAATTGCCTCTGGTATTAGTGGCTTGTTTACCTCTTAATGGTCCCATGCAGATATGGGGCTCACTACTTTAAATATCAATTCTTTTCCTACTTTGGCACTCAGATCAAATCTGCTTCTGCCCCCTTTCTGCAACATGGTAATAATAGCTAATATTGTTATGAATACGTATGCAGGCTAAGCACTTCCTATACGTTATAGGGTGCATAGAGGTCTTCATCATACACTATTGACCTAAGCAGGACTAGCAACGTGTTCTTTGAAAATCTAAAATGGAACATACTTCCAGAAAAGTTATCTTGTAGGCAGTAACTGAGAATCACTTGGATGTCAGTGACCTTCAGAATGACTCCAGGTCTTCCTTCACTACACTTAAAAAATAGCATTTTGGGGATGGGATTATGGAAGTAGAATATATGTGATGGGGTCTCTTAAAATATTAAACACCTGTTTTTTCAAACCCTCAGAAATTAGTTTCTTTGCAGCCAATCCACCATTATGATTCCTGAGAAGGAAACACTGCCTGGGGAGGAGGAAAATGGTTGTAAGGAAGCCTAGGTAAGACCAAGTAAGCAAAGCGAATGATCAGACAAGCTTGTTTAAGCTTCTCCCACAGAGGCAAACCTCGGCAGGTGGCATAGGTGATAAAAAGTGGAGGGATTTTGGACCACATTACAGGGGAAAACCTGACGTCGAAGAGGGAAGGCAAGAAGCCTCCTTAATGGGCTTGGAAGGAATTTACACCTGTGCAGGATTTACGTGAGGCAGCTCAGGCACTGGAAAGACAGAACTGCGCAGGCTCACTGATCACGTGGGACGCCTCCAGTGAAGGGCGGACCTCGGTGCTGTGAAGGCACATTGCAGAGCCCATGCTGCGCAGAGCTGACACTGCGCAGGTCCGAGGTAGGGAGCTAGCTGCGTGCTCGCGGGGTGCGGGGGAGCCTGGGATTGGTAGGGTTCAGTTTGGGACTGGCAATCCACTGCATAAAGGACATCCTAGAAGTCTCCTGTTGCACGTCGGGGGACCCTGCTGGGGCCCAAAAGCCGGGTGAGCCCAGCACAACAGTGGTGGATTCCCCGGCACGGAGATCAAGGCCGGAGATGGCGGCCGAGTGCTGTCTCGGAGGCCCAAGAGTCAGATATGTCGCCTGCTGATCCTCTGGCAGAATCGGCCAGTACTCCAAAATGCCCACGATTACCCAGAAGTTACTCTAACCTGGGTCTGTGTGTGTTACATCAGGAAAAACAGGAGTGACCGTAATTGTCAGGTTTACTTTTCCTAACTCTGCTGAGCGTGGGCATTGAAAGCCACATTATATCAGTTATAGCTAAAAAAGGAGCCACGTTTTCACGAAACACTTCAGTATAGTGTGTGCTTTTCAGTCTCACAAAGCACACTGTGTTTTTAAAAACACAGAAGTGTAGAATGAAAAAGTTAAGCTTAATCTGGGGCAGGGAACCGCAAGTCCTATTAATATTTGATGTATTTTCTTCCACAAAGTACACAGTTGTATTGCAAAATTGGGGTCATACGGTGTGTACAATTTTTGGTCCCAATTATACTTTATGCTTTGTTTTGAAAAATTTCCCAATGCTTCAAATATTCGGTGGCTAAAACTTGACTGCACTCTTCACCTTCCTCCTTTCTTTTCTCAAATGTTTCTTCTGGCCTCTTTACTGCCGCAACTGTCTCCTTTATACCTCTCCTGGGTACATCAGGCTTCCTCTTTTTCAGTCATGCTTGCGTTTTGGGAAAGTTTTTTAGTATTGCAGCCACCATTAAGTACTCAGAGACTCTGTTGCCTTGTATATATTCTGCTCCATCTGTGAATCAGTGCCTCATTCATAAATTGAATTGGGATTAGGAAGCAATAGGCAGAGTGGCTTTTAATTCTATATATTGAGAATATTTTTGAGAACTAATTAATATGAGCAGCCTTACTGGAAAAAAATTTCCAGAACCAGGACAAACCGTGTTTTCTAATCTTGCAGTCGTCAAGTCATAAATACATGTTCTTAGTAGAAGAGGGAGGGTGATTTTGTTGGGGTTAACATATCATGATCATGAGAAATGTCCACAACTGTAAGAACATGCTTTGCTGAGAATCTGCCTTTCCCCACCTATATAGAGAAGGCAGCTCCTTTTACTAGTGAAAAGTTTATTCTTACCATGGTTTTGAAAAGTTTATTTTTTTTTAATACTATGTCTTCAACGTGAGATGCACTTTACTCTCTAACTATGACTGGTGTCTCTGTCTATAGTCAGTATTTTTAAATCTTGAGGTGAGTTTTACTAACATAGTTGTATTTTTGACCTTGACTTTAATCTAGAAGAGGAAATGAATCTAGAATGAATAAATGGCTAGTTTTAGGGGTAATTAAAGAAGAGTTCCAGCTAATTATTTCTATATTTTAGATTTGATTTGATTATTTAAATAAGAGTCTATAAGAATATTTTGAAATTACTTCTAAAGAATGAAGCAGGCACTAAAAAGGGAAACATATTCCTCTCCTTCCCCCATCTCAAAGTATACCCTTCCTGTAACAAATCCAGCAAAATTCAAATTTGTCAATTTGCCTGATATTGAAGGGAAATGATTTTGGGTTTGAAATTTTAGACAATGATATTTGCTGGGAATATATGAAGATGGAAGGATAAATAACTAGGAGGAAAGGTTTATTTTAGAAATATTATTTTAAGCTCTGCCTATCTTTGCCTTTTTACTTTCCTGACAAAGGAGAGAGATGCTATTGTGAATTCTATTAGGTTCAGTTATAGTATGTAAAATTATTCTCAGACTGGGCCCTTACATAGCAAATTACATTCTGGAGGTCATCTTTGAGAGCCATTTTCCAGGCATAGCTATGGGAAATACAATTATTTTATAGCAATTAGGAATTTAGAGCCATGGTACCCAGGCTCAGAGCACTGAGTAAAAAAAACTTGGAAGAGAATTAATTTAGCTTAGGCTGAGAAGACTCTTAGTATAAATAGCATCTGGCTATGCTCAATTTAAGTTTTATATATTAGGGAAAAAGCACATGTATTTTGCCTGAATTCAGTACTACACATGATTGCTTAAAGACTAGATATACTGCCATATCTATAAAGTGGAATAAAAGTCAGCTTGGTCTCTGGGCTCTCTTGTACAAAGATAGGACCTTTATGATGGTAGCTAGGTTATGAGTAGAAATTGGAAAAAAGGAGAGGGTGCTCTATATGTATATAATATCACAGGATGAAGTGGAAAAAATAATTATGCAATATATTGTAAATGTAAGGAACCATGTGTTAAAAAAAACCCCTAAGAATTATAATAATGTGAGAAGGAAAGTTAAGATTAATGGTAACTTTCATCGTTAGAAAAACACATTTTTCTTCTATATCATTTGATACCTGCACATGCATTTAAGAAAAGGTGTTTGGAGGCCAGATGCCGTGGGTCATGCCTGTAAGCCTAGTACTTTGGGAGGCTGAGGTGGGCGGATTACCTGAGCTCAGGAGTTCGAGACCAGCCTGGGTAACATGGTGAAACCCCTTTATCTACTAAAATACAAAAAATAACCCAGCATAGTGGTGTGCACCTGTAATCCCACCTACTCAGGAGGCTGAGACAGGAGAATCACTTGAACTCGGAGGCAGAAGTTGCAGCGAGCCAAGATCACATCACTGTACTCCAACCTGGGTGACAGAGCGAGACTCCATTTCCAAAAAAAAAAAAAAAAAAAGAAGTATTTGGATCTAGGTTACCCAATCCACTGTTCTTTCCTCCAGAAGAACAGTGTACAGCATCTTTGGAGATTTCCTCTCAGCTCCTAAGTGAGGAGAATTGTTCTTAAAATCTCTGTGGCCTGTGGGCGTGGTGGCTCATGCCTGTAATCCCATCATTTTTGGAGGCTGAGGCTGGTGGATCACCTGAAGCTGGGAGTTCGAGACCAGCCTGACCAACATGGAGAAACTCCGTCTCTACTAAAAATACAAAATTTGCCAGTGTGGTGGTGCATGCCTGTAATCCCAGCTACCCGGGAGGCTGAGGGAGGAGAATTGCTTGAACCTGGGAGGCGGAGGTTGTGGTGAGCCAAGATTGCGCCATCGCACTCCAGCCTGGGCAACAAGAGTGACACTCCGTCTCAAAAAATATCCAAAAAAACAATAAAACAGAAAACGTTGTGGCCTGGAGCTAGGCTTTAACTAGTACAATTTTTCTACATTATCCTTGCAAGTTTAATGCAAATTGAGAAGAAAAGGAAATAATAATGAGGCTTATTAAGTATTGTATACATTTTGCCAGAGGAAAAATAATGCAAATTATTATTATTTTGAGACTCATTTTCTCTCTTTCTCTCTCTCTGTGGTGGACATTTACCTCATGTGTGGACTGAAAGTCTTTGTTTTACAGACCAAGGGGTTCTCAATATATAGCCATTTCTCTTTTATTATTCATTGGTACGACTGAAAAAAATTATATTTGAAAGAAGTCGTATTTATGGAATGTTGTGTTTGAAGATCATATGGTTATTAGAGATTAATAAATTAGTCACGAAAATAGGAAATGTCCTGAAGCCCTTGAAACTCTTATTTGGTATTCGCATTTGCATTAGCCAGTATCTCCCTTTCCAATTTTTAATAGAAATACTACCCTCCTTTCCGCCTTACCTATCATATGTGTCTGTTATATTTAACCAAGTATCTGGGATATATACTCTCAGAATTTAATAAGGAAGTGTTTTCATAAAAATTCCAATAAAGGGAAGGGAAAAGAGAGGCTTCCTTGTGTCTTACAGGTTTTATTGTCTTTTTTCCCCATTATAATCTTGGCACATACTATTACCTGAAGGTTATGACAATGTTCAGAAAAAGTCTTGTGCTATTTGTTGTAAATATCACAAGTTACCAGTAAGTTTCCTTTGTTAAACGATAAATATGGCAAATGGGAAATAACTATCTTCTCAGAATGCTTTTTTGACTCCCCTCTGTCTGGTATTAAAAATGTTGCTGTTTCTTTTTCTTCCTTTGTTCTTCATCTGTCCTCATGCTTTACTTGATTGAAGTCAGTCATATAGTTTCAAAGAATATCTATTCAAAGAATAACACTAGTGACTCCCAGATTTATAGTTGAAGTCCAGGGCCACCTGCTGAATTTCTGATACCTGTGAGCAGAGATCTCCTTTCAGCTGTCCCATAGACATGGCATGCATTAATTTACTCATTCACTCACTGGATTTTTATTGAGGACCTAATATGTACCAGGTACTTAACATGTCCAGAACTTGCCATTCTACTCGTTTTCTATTTTATCTCCATAAACACTTGTCTCCAGATAACAAAAATAGAAACCTGGGACCAGTTTTCTCCTTATTTCCTTGATGTTGATGATAAAAATATTGGTCTGACACTGTGATAGGCATTTAACATATTAGTATATTTCATTAAGTCATCTGTTCCATGGTGAACAGATCTATTCTATGCAAACCTACCAGCAAAAGGACAAAGAAGCTGAGGCCAAAGAAAGAGGCTGACAAATCTAGATTCTCAGAAAGAAACAATTAGTAGGTACTTACAAACAGAAGCTGTGTCTTGGGCAGTTGGGAGAGGAGATGGTGGATCCCTTCCCCATTTATCTCCCAAACCCAGGGCTTATATAACATAGGGGTTTGCCTAAGTGCAGGCTTTATGGCAAGCATGTGATGTACAATGCTAAATTAAGTTTAATGTAAAACAGCCTCCTTAGGTATTTTAAGTCTAGCCTCAAGTTTTCTTCCTACACGGTGAACTGTAGCCTAACTGGATGTGTTAACAGGCTATAACCTATTCTTGTGCCAATCACTGAGTTTTGGTCCATCAAAGGTGACCAGCTGTTCAAATAAGGCAAATGCTGAACTGTAACCAATCTGGCTGTTTCTGTGCCTCACTTCTGATTTCTGTATGTCACTTTCCATTTTCTGTCCATAAATCTTTGAGCACGCAGCTACACCAGAGCTTCTCTGAACCTATTCTGGTTCAGGGGGTGCCTGATTTGCAAATCGTGCTTTCCTTAATTAAACTGTTAAATTTAATTAGTCTAAAGTTTTTCTTTTAACAACAATAGTATCAAGATTGTTTTGACTAAGGGCAAAATTCATGGTAAATATATGAAAGTAGACACCTTAGAAGCAATCCCCATACTGAGGTTAATCAGAAGTCAATATGGCAGATTAGCATCTAAGATGGAGTTGCTTTAGAGTCTGTAATATCAAATCCTTACAACAACTCTATGAGTTAGAAACTACTGCTATTTTTATTTTACAGTCAGGGAGGGAGACATTCGAGTTGAGAGTTATGTATATTATTTAAGGTCACGCAGTTGGTAGTTGGGAAAGCCAGGTCTGAACCAAGGTCATACACAGTAACAGGACCAAGTGATTCTCCTTTGTGAAGATCACTGATATGTCCCCCTCTGCTCCATCCTCTCTGCTCTGGGTGTATAGTTCAGCCCATTGACACTTGGCCTGGACTCTTTTAACCATTTTATATTGTTTTGTATCGCTTCAGTGACTCCTCAGTACTGCTACCAGATAAATCTTTCTAAGATGTGGTCATGTTTATTGTCACCCTTCAATGACTTCTAATTATGTGACATGGTAAAAACTTCTCATTGTGGTCCTCCATGAGCTGTATCTTGCCTTTCTCGTATCATCTTGTGCTTTACCTTCTTTGTATTCTATGGTGTAGTCACATGGAACTACTTGAGGATCTTGAAAGTAGCATGTTATGTCATCCTCTTTGCTTTTATTCAGTCTCTTTGCTTGGAATGTCATTTTCCCTTGGTGCATATATTGAACACCTATTTTCCATTTAGGACTTATGTCCTTTTTTTTTTTGCTGGCGAGATGGTGGAATAGGAACAGCTCCAGTCTGCAGCTCCCAGCGAGATGGATGCAGAAGGCAGGTGATTTCTGCATTTCCAACTGAGGTACCCGGTTCATCTCACTGGGACTGGTTGGACAGTGGGTGTAGCCCATGGAGGGCTAGCCGAAGCAGGTTAGGGTGTCGTCTCACTCAGGAAGTGCAAGGGGTAGGGGGATTTCCCTCCCCCAGCTAAGAGAAGCCATGATAGACTGTATTGGGAGGAATGGTGCACTCGGCTCAGATACTGTGCTTTTCCCATGGTCTTCGCAACTGGCAGACCAGGAGATTCCCTCCGGTGCCTATGCCACCAGGGCCCTGGGTTGCAAGCACAAAACTGGGCAGCTGTTTGGGCAGATACTGAGCTAGCAGCAGGAGATTTTTTTTTTTTCATACCCCAGTGGCACCTGGAACGCCAGCAAGACAGAACCATTCACTCCTCTGGAAAGGGGGCTGAAGCCAGGGAGCCAAGTGGTCTGGCTTAGCAGGTCCCACCCCCGATGAAGCCCAGCAAGCTAAGATCCACTGGCTTGAAATTCTTCCTGTTAGCACAGCAGTCTGAGGTTGACCTGGGACACTTGAGCTTGGTGCGGGGAGGGGCATCTGCTGTTCCTGAGGCTTGAGTAGGTGGTTTTTACCCTCACAGTGTAAATAAAGCCATTGGGAAGTTCGAACTGAGTGGAGCCCACTGCAGCTCAGCAAGGCCACTATAGCCAGACTGACTCTCTAGATTCCTCCTGTCTGTGCAAGGCATCTCTGAAAAAACAAACAAACAAACAAACAAACAAATGGCAGCAGCCCCAGTCAGGGACTTATAAATAAAACCCCCATCTCCCTAGGACAGAGTATCTGGGGGAAGGGGTGGCTGTGGGCGCAGGTTTAGCAGAATTAAACGTTCCTGCCTGACAGCTCTGGAGAGAGCAGCAGATCTCTCAGCACGGCGTTTGAGGTCTGATAAGGGACAGACTGCCCCCTCAAGTGGGTCACTGACCCGCATGTATCCTGAATGGGAGTAGAGGTTGACAGACACCTCCTACAGGAGAGCTCTGGCTGGCATCTGGCTGGTGCCCCTCTGGGATGAAGCTTCCAGAGGAAGGATCAGGCAGTAGTCTTTGCTGTTCTGCAGCCTCCACTGGTGATACCCAGGCAAACAGGGTCTGGAGTAGACCTCCAGCAAACTCCAACAGACCTGCAACAGAGTGGCCTGACTGTTAGAAGGAAAACTAACAAACAGAAAGGAATAGTATCAACATTAATGAAAAGGACATCCACTCAGAGACCCCATCTGAAGGTCACCAATGTCAAAGACCAAAGGTAGATAAATCCATGAAGATGGGGAGAAACTAGCACAAAAAGGCTGAAAATTCCCAAAACCAGAATGTGTCTTCTCCTTCAAAGGATCACAACTCCTCACCAGCAAGGGAACAAAACTGGATGGAGATGAATTTGACAAACTGACAGAAGTAGGCTTCAGAAGGTGGATAATAACAAACTCCTCTGAGCTAAAGGAGCATGTTCTAACCCAATGCAAGGAAGCTAAGAACCTTGAAAAAAGGTTAGACAGATTGCTAACTAGAATAACCAATTTAGAGAAGAACATAAATGACCTGATGGAGCTGAAAAACACAGCACGAGAACTTCATGAATCATACACAAGTATCAATAGCTGAATCAATCAAGTGGAAGAAACGATATCAGAGATTGAAGATCAACTCAATGAAATAAAGTAAGAAGACGAGATTAGAGAAAAAAGAGTGAAAAGAAATGACCAAAGCCTCCAAGAAATATGGGACTATGTAAAAAGACCAAATTGACATTTGATTGGTGTACCTGAAAGTGACAGGGAGAATGGAACCAAGTTGGAAGACACTCTTCAGAATATTATTCAGGAGAATTTCCCAAACCTAGCAAGAGAGGCCAACATTCAAATTCAGGAAATACAGAGAACACCACAAAGATACTCCTCGAGAAGAGCAACGCCAAGACACATAATCGTCAGATTCACCAAAGTTGAAAGGAAGGAAAAAATGTTAAGGGCAGCCAGAGAGATAGGTCAGGTTACTCACAAAGGGAAGCCCATCAGACTAACAGCGGATCTCTTGGCAGAAGCCTTACAAGCCAGAAGAGAGTGGCAACCAATATCCAACATTCTTAAAGAAAATAATTTTCAACCCAGAATTTCATATTCAGCCAAATTAAGCTTCATAAGTGAAGGAGAAAAGATTTTGCTTGTCTGTAAAGCATTTTTACAGACAAACAAATGCTGAGAGATTTTGTCACCCCTAGGCCTGCCTTACAAGAGCTCCTGAAGGAAGCACCAAACATGGAAAGGAACAACTGGTACCAGGCACTGCAAAAACATACCAAATAGTAAAGACCATTTACACTATGAAGAAACTGAATCAACTAATGGGAAAAATAACCAGCTAGCATCATAATGACAGGATCAAATTCACACATAGCAATATTAACCTTAAATGTAAATGGGCTAAATGCCCAATTAAAACATGCAGACTGGCAAATTGGATAAAGAGTCAAGACCCATTGGTGTGCTGTATTCAGAAGACCCATCTCACATGCAAAGACACACATAGGCCCAAAATAAAGGGATGGAAGAAAAACAGACTTTAAACCAACAAAATCAAAAGAGACAAAGAAGAGCATTATATAATGGTAAAGAGATCAATGCAACAAGAAGAGCTAACTATCTTAAGTATATATGCACTCAATACAGGAGCACCCGGATTCATAAAGCAAGTTCTTAGAGGCCTACAAAGAGACTTAGACTCCCACACAATAATAGTGACAGACTTTAACACCCAACTGTCAATACTAGACAGATCAACAAGGCAGAAAATTAACAAGGATATCCAAGAATTGAACTCAGCTCTGCACCAAGCGGACCTAATAGACATCTACAGAACTCTCCATCCTCAATCTACAGAATATACATTCTTCTCAGCAACACATCACACTTAATCTAAAATTGACCACATAATTGGAAATAAAACCCTCCTCAGCAGATGCAAAAGAACAGAAATCACAACAAACAGTCTCTCAGACCACAGTGCAATCAAATTAGAACTCAGGATTAAGAAACTCACTCAAAACCACTGAACTACATGGAAACTGAACAACATGCTCCTGAATGACTACTGGGTAAATACTGAAATAAAGGCAGAAAGAAAGATGTTCTTTGAAACCAATGAGAACAAAGACACAATGTACCAGAATCTGTGGGACACATTTAAAGCAGTGTGGAGAGGGAAATTTATAGCACTGAATGCCCACAAGAGAGAGCAAGAAAGATCTAAAATTGATGCCCTAACATCACAATTAAAGAACTATAGAAGCAAGAGCAAACAAATCCAAAAGTTAGCAGAAGGCAGGAGATAATTAAGATCAGAGCAAAACTGAAGGAGACAGAGACACAAAAAACCTGTCAAAAAAAATCAATGATTCAGGAGCTGGTCTTTTGAAAAGATCAACATAACAGACCACTAACCAGACTAATAAAGAAGAAAAGAGAGAAGAATCAAATGGATGCAATAAAAAATGATAAAGGAGATATCACCACTGATCCCACAGAAATAAAAACTACCATCAGAGAATACTATAAACACCCTTAAGCAAATAAACTAGAAAATCTAGAAGAAATGAATAAATTCCTGGACACATACACACTCTCAAGACTAAACCAGGAAGAAGCTGAATCCCTGAATAGACCAATAACAAGTTTTGAAATTGAGACAGTAATTAACAGCCTACCAACCAAAAAAAGTCCAGGACCAGATGGATTCACAGCCAAATTCTACCAGAGTTACAAAGAGGAGCTGGTACCATTCCTTCTGAAACTATTCCAATCAATAGAAAAAGAAGGAATCCTCTCTAACTCATTTTATGAGGACAGCATCGTCCTGATACTGAAACCTGGCAAAAACACAACAAAAAAAGAAAATTTCAGGCCAGTATCCCTGATGAACAAAGATGCAGAAATCCTCAATAAAATACTGGCAAACCAAATCCAGCAGCATATCAAAAAGCTTATCCACCATGATCAAATCAGCTTCATCCCTGGATGCAAGACTGGTTCAACATACACAAATCAGTAAATGTAATCCATCACATAAACAGAACCAATGAGAAAAACCACATGGTTATCTCAATAGAAGCAGAAAAGGCTTTTGACAAAATTCAGTAGCGCTTCATGCTAAAAACTCTCAATAAACTAGGTATTGATGGAATGTATCTCAAAATAATAGCTATTTATGACAAACCCACAGCCAGTATCATACCAAATGGGCAAAAACTGGAAGTATTCCCTTGGAAAACTGGCAAAAGACGAGGATTCCCTCTCTCATCACTCCTATTCAACATGGTAGTGGAAGTTCTGGCCAGGGCAATCAGGCAAGAGAAAGAAAGGGATATTCAATTAGGAAAAGAGGAAGTCAAATTGTCTCTGTTTGCAGATGACATCATTGTATATTTAGAAACCCCCATCATCTCAGCCCAAAATGTTAAGCTGATAAGCAGCTTCAGCAAAGTCTCAGGATACAAAATCAGTGTGCAAAAATCACAAACATTCCTGTACACCAATAACAGACAGCCAAATCATGAGTGAACTCCCATTCACAATTTTTTCAAGGAGAATAAAATACCTAGGAATCCAACTTACAAGGGATGTGAAGGACATCTTCAAGGAGAACTACAAACCACTGCTCAAGGAAATAAGAGAGGACACAGACAAAAGGAAAAACATTCCATGCTCATGGATAGGAAGAATCAATATTGTGTAAATGGCCATAGTGCCCAAAGTAATTTATAGATTCAATGCTGTCCCCATCAAGCTACCATTGACTTTCTTCACAGAATTGGAAAAAACTACTTTAAATTTCATATGGAAGCAAAAAAGAGCCCGCATAGCCAAGACAATCCTAAGCAAAAAGAACAAAGCTGGAGGCATCACACTACCTGACTTCAAACTATACTACAATGCTACAATAACCAAAACAGCATGGTACTTGTACCAAAACAGATATATAGACCAGTGGAACAGAATAGAAGCCTCAGAAATAACACCACAGATCTACAACCATCTGATTTTTGACAAACCTGACAAAAACAAGCAATGGGGAAAGAATTCCCTATTTAATAAATGATGTTGGGAAAACTGGCTAGCCATATGCAGGAAGTTGAAACTGGATCCCTTCTTTACCCCTTACATAAAAATTAACTAAGGATGGATGAAAGACTTAAACATAAGACCTAAAGCCATAAAAGCCCTAGAAGAAAACCTAGGCTATACCACTCAGGACATAGGCATGGGCAAGGACTTCATGACACTAAAAGCAATGGTAACAAAAGCCAAAATTGACAAATGGGATGTAATTATACTAAAGCACTTCTGCACAGCAGAAGAAACTATCATCAGAGTGAACAGACAACCTAAAGAATGGCAGAAAAGTTTTGCAATCTATCCGTCTGACAAAGGGCTAATATCCAGAATCTACAAAGAACTCAAACAAATTTACGGGAAAAAAACAACCCCATCCAAAAGTGCGTGAAGGATATGAGCAGACACTTCTCAAAAGAAGACATTTATGCGGCCAACAAACATACAAAAAAAGGCTCATCATCACTGGTCATTAGAGAAATGCAAATCAAAACCACAATAAGCTACCATCTCATGCCAGTTAAAATGGCGATCATTAAAATGTCAGGAAACAACAGATGCTGGAGAGGATGTGCAGAAATAGGAATGCTTTTACACTGTTTTTGGGAGTATAAATTAGTTCAACCATTGTGGAAGACAGTGTGATTCCTCAAGTTTCTAAAACTAGAAATACCATTTGAACCAGCAATCCCATTACTGGATATATATACCCAAAGGATTATAAATCATTCTACTATAAAGATACATGCACATGTATGTTTATTGTGACACTGTTCACAATAGCAAAGACTTGGAACCAATCCAAATGCTCATCAATGATAGACTGGAGAAAGAAAATGTGGCACATGTACACCATGGAATACTGTGCAGCCATAAGAGTTCATGTCCTTTGCAGGGACATGGATGAAAGTGGAAACCATCATTCTCAGCAAACTGTCACAAGGACAGAAAATCAAACACTGCATGTTCTCACTCATAAGTGGGAGTTGGACAGTGAGAACACATGGACACAGTGGGGGGCATCACACACCAGGGCCTGTCAGGTGGTGGGGTCCTGGAGGAGGGATAGCATTAAGAGAAATCCCTGATGTAGATGACAGGTTGATGGGTGCAGGAAACCACCATGGGACATGTATACCTATGTAACAAACCACGTTCTGCATATGTACCCCAGAACTTAAAGTATTTAAAAAAAGACTTATTTCCTTTAAGAAGTTCTTTTTTGGTTTCTGAATATAGTTGACTATTTTTATACTTCTATTATTTCAACTATAAAAGTTTCTTTACTTAATTGTTTACATGTTGGTCTTCTCCCCTAGCGTCTGAACTCCTTGAGGCCAGAGACCATCTTAACTATTGCATCTAGAACAGTACGTTAAGTACTGTGAATGATGGCTAAGTGACCCTGTCTATATAGCTCAGATAAACTACAGAATTTGCAAGAAGTTGCTCAGAGTCACAGATTATTTTATAATTTTGGATTCTTCTTCTTATTTTATGATTTCAAGATTAAGAATGTGTAAGAAGTTCATGATTGGCCTAGAATTAATATTATTTGATTGGGTAATGATATTACCTCACTTCCTCTACTAAAATTTCAGAAAATATGTTTTTTTTTTTTTTTTTTTTTTTTTTTTAAGAGATATGGTCATCCTGTGTTTCCCAGGCTGAATTCTCGAACTCCTGGGCTCAAGGGATTGTCTTGCCTCAGCCTCCTGAGTAGCTGAAGCTACAGGTGTGAGTTAATGTGTTTGGCTTAACCTTCATTTTTTACTTGGTTCTCAGTTATTTTAACCATATTTCTTCATAATTTCATTTGTATGTATTATTTAATTCATGATTTCCCAATGTTTCTTTCTTTCATTTAAAAACAAAATAGTGCAAATGTGTGGATGAAAGTATTAGTAATCTCTGACATTGTGGATCTCAAAAATGCAAAAATGTTTATCAGTATTTTGTTTTAGGAGCAGCCTGCATATCAACTGCTGAAAAAGCAAAATAAAGCAGTACAGAAACAACCACATCAAAAGATAGAGTTGATTTGTTTTGGTGTATCTCTGAGTATTTTCTCAGGACTGATGATGGTGATTTAAGAGGCCAGTTTCTACCGTTGATTATTATTTTAAGAATGTACATTCATTATAAATCAATAGCTTTTCTTTAAGAAGCTATTATTTAATAACATTAAGGTACTCCTTTCTGCAATGCAGTAGAAAATTTTTAAATTTTTAAAATATGGGTTAAAGTTTTTCTTGTTCTATTAATGGAACAATATTGTCTTTGAAGATATATGTTTTCATGTGTTATAACTTACATGTTTATAATACTTCAATTTTTGGTAAGTATTTTAAAGTATGTGTACAGTTGACCCCTGAACAATGCAGAGGTTAGAGGCACTGATCCCTTTGCACAGTCAAAAATCCACATGTAACTGACTCTCCCAAAACTTAACTACTAATAGCCTACTATTGATTGGAAGCCTTACCAATAACATAAATGGTCAATCAGCACATATTTTGTGTATTATATATATTATATATTGTATTCTTACAATGAAGTAAGCTAGAGAAAAGAAAATGTCATTAAGAAAATCATCAGAAAGACAAAAATATGTTTACTTCATTAAGTAGAAGTGGATCATCATAAAGGTCATCATCTTCCTCATCTTCATGTTGAGTAGACTGAGGAAGAGGAAGAAGAGGAGAGGTTGTTTTTGCTGTCTCAGAGTAGCAGAGGCAAAATAAAATTCACATAGGAGGACCCATGCAGTTCAAACTCATATTGTTCAAAGATCAGCTGTATTTGCATAGGAAAAAAATCAATGAAATGCTTGTATGGTTCATCATTGGAGATAGTATTTTAGAAGACTTTATTTCTTTTATGTTTTACTCATATGTTTGCATGATATAAATAATAGAGGGAAAATGAGATACATTAAAAAAATAAAAATTCTTGTATACACGTAAATATAATTTTAATGTAATGAAATTTTTCTGGGAAATTTTTTAAAGTAGGACTCAGCATTACAAGGCTTCCCCAAAACATATTCAATTCTCTACACGTGTTAATGAAAAAGGGAAATTTTACTGAAGATATCAAAGGGAGCGAGGAATAATTTAAATTACATACTACATATAAAACAATAAAATTCCTTTTTAAATTTCTTACAATTGTTTTCCTGGTATAATCCATATCACGTTTTCCTCCAACTTCTTCCCAAATACTTTCTCCAGCCATACTGGGTCTTGGCTTCTTTTCCCTCTTAGATTTTTCTCTTCCCTTCTTCTTCTTCTTCTTCTTTTTTTTTTTTTTTTTTTTTTTTTTTTTTTTTTTTTTTTTTTTTTTTAGAAGAGTAATCATAGCTCTGTGGATTTTTTTGATTTTTCATTCTTTCACTCAATAGCCTAATCAACTGACAAAGGGAATGAAAAATAAAAATGAAAATTATTACAAACACCGGGGGGTGGTGCCAAGATGGTTGAAGAGGAACAACTCCAGTCTGCAGCTCCCAGCGTGAAGGACGCAGAAGACGGGTGATTTCTGCATTTCCAGCTGAGGTACTGGGTTCATCTCACTGGGGCTTGCCAGACAAGTGGGTGCAGCCCATGGAGTAGGGCGGGGCATCGCCTCACCAGGGGAGCGCAAGGGGTCAGGAAATTCCCTTTCCTAGCAAAGGGAAGTCGTGACAGACAGCACCTGGAAAATCTGGACACTCCCATCCCAACACTGCACTTTTCCAATGGCCTTAGCAAAGGGCGCACCATGAGATTATATCCCCCACCTGGCTCAGAGTGTCCTATGCCCAAGGAGCGTCCCTCATTACTAGCACAGCAGTCTGAGATCGAACTGCAAGGTGGCAGTGAGGCTGGGGGAGGGCCACCTGTCATTGCTGAGGCTTGAGTAGGTAAACAAAGTGGCCAGGAAGCTCAAACTGGGTGGAGCCCACCTCAGCTCAAGGAGGCCTGCCTCCCTCTGTAGACTCCACCTGTAAGGGCAGGGCATAGCTGAACAAAAGGCAGCAGAAACTTCTGCAGACTTAAACATCCCTGTCTGACAGCTTTGAAGAGAGTAGTGGTTCTCCCAGCACAGAGTTTGAGATGTGAGAATGGACAGACTGCCTCCTCAAGTGGGTCCCTGACCCCCGAGTAGCCTAACTGGGAGGCATCTCCCAGTAGGGGGGAGACTGACACCTCATTCAGCCAGGTACTTCACTGAGAGGAAGCTTCCAGAGGAAGGATTAGGCAGCCATATTTGCTGTTCTGCAGCCTCCGCTGGTGATACCTAGGCAAACAGGGTCTGGAGTGGACCTCCAACAAACTCCAGTAGACCTGCAGCTGAGGGTCCTGACCATTAGAAGGAAAACTAACAAACAGAAAGGGCATCCACACCAAAACCCCGTTGGTAAGTCACTATCATCAAAGACCAAAGATAGATAAAACCACAAAGATGGGGAGAAACCAGAGCAGAAAAGCTGAAAATTCTAAAAATCAGAGTGCCTCTTCTCCTCCAGAGGAACGCAGCTCCTCGCCAGCAAGGGAACAAAGCTGGATGGAGAAGAACTTTGACGAGTCAAGAGAAGAAGGCTTCAGACAATCGGCAATAACAAACTTCTCTGAGCTAAAGGAGGATGTTCAAACCCATCGCAAAGAAGCGAAAATCCTTGAAAAAAGAGTAGACCAAAGGCTAACTAGAATAAATAGTGTAGTGATTTCCTTAAATGACCTGATGGAGCTGAAAACCGTGGCACAAGAACTACGTGACACATGCACAAGTTTCAGTAGCAGATTTGATCAAATGAAAGAAAGGGTGTCAGTGATTGAAGACCAAATGAATGAAATGAAGCAAGAAGAGAAGTTTAGAGAAAAAAGAGTAAAAAGAAATGAACAAAGCCTCCAAGAAATATGGGACTATGTGAAAAGACCAAATCTATGTCTGATTGGTGTACCTGAAAGTGACAGGGAGAATGGAACCAATTTGGAAAACACTCTTCAGGATATTATCCAGGAGAACTTCCCCAACTGAGCGAGGCAGACCAACATTCAAATTCAGGAAATACAGAGAATGCCACAAAGATACTCCTTGAGAAGAGCAACTCCAAGACACATAATTGTCAGATTCACCAAAGTTGAAACAAAGGAAAAAATGTTAAGGGCAGCCAGAGAGAAGGGTCAGGTTACACACAAAGGGAAGCCCACCAGACTAACAGTGGATCTCTCGGCAGAAACTACAAGCCAGAAGAGAGTGGGAACCAATATTCAACATTCTTAAAGAAAAGAATTATCAACCCAGAATTTCATATCCAGCCAAACTAAGCTTCATAAGAGATGGAGAAATAAAATACTTTACAGACAAACAAATGCGGAGAGATTTTGTTGCCACCAGGCCTGCCTTACAAGAGCTCCTGAAGGAAGCACTAAACATGGAAAGGAACAACTGGTACCAGCCACTGCAAAAACATGCCAAATAAGACCATTGATGCTAGGAAGAAACTCCATCAACTAATGAGCAATATATCCAGCTAACATCATAATGGCAGGATCAAATTCACACATAACAATATTAACCTTAAATGTAAATGGGCTAAATGCTCCAATTAAAAGACACAGACTGGAAAATTGGATAAACAGTCAAGATCCATCAGTGTGCTGTATTCAGGAGACCCATCTCATGTGCAGAGATACCCATGGGCTCAAAATAAATGGATGGAGGAAGATCTGCCAAGCAAATGGAAAACAAACGAACAAACAAACAAGCAGGGGTTGCAATCCTAGTCTCTGATAAAACAGACTTTAAATCAACAAAGATCAAAAGAGACAAGGCCATTACATAATGGTAAAGCGATCAATTCAACAAGAAGCGCTAACTATCCTAAATATATATGCACCCAATACAGGAGCACCAGATTCATAAAGCAAGTCCCGAGAGACTTACAAAGAGACTTAGACTCCCACACAATAATGGGAGACTATAACACCCCATGTCAACATTAGACAGATCAACGAGACACAAAATTAACAGGGATATCCAGGAATTGAACTCAGCTCTGCACCAAGCAGACCTAATAGACATCTACAGAACTCTCCACCCCAAAACAACAGAATATACATTCTTCTCAGCACCATATCATACTTATTCCAAAATTGACCACATGGTTGGAAGTAAAGCACTCCTCAGCAAATGTAAAAGAACAGAATTATAACAAACTGTCTCTCAGACCACAGGGCAATCAAACTAGAACTCAGGATTGAGAAACTCACTCAAAACTGCTCAACTACATGGAAACTGAACAACCTGTTCCTGAATGACTACTAGGTACATAACGAAATGAAGGCAGAAATAAAGATGTTCTTTGAAACCAATGAGAACAAAGACACAACAAACCAGAATCTCTGGGATACATTTAAACAGGATGTAGAGGGAAATTTATAGCACTAAATGCCCACAAGAGAAAGCAGGAGAGATCTAAATTTGATGCCCTAACATCACAATTAAAAGAACAATAGAAGCAAGAGCAAACACATTCAAAAGCTAGCAGAAGGCAAGAAATAACTAAGATCAGAGCAGAAGTGAAGGAGATAGAGACACACAAAACCCTTCAAAAAATCAGTGAATCCAGGAGCTAGGTTTTTGAAAAGATCAAGAAAATTGATAGACTACTAGCAAGACTAATAACGAAGAAAAGAGAGAAGAATCAAATAGATGCAATTAAAAAATGATAAAGGAAATATCACCACCAATCCCACAGAAATACAAACTACTATTAAAGAATACTATAAACACCTCTATGCAAATAAACTAGAAAATCTAGAAGAAATGGATAAATTCCTTGACACATACACCCTCCTAAGTCTAAACCAGGAAGAAGCTGAATCCCTGAATAGACCAATAACAGGTTCTGAAATTGAGGCAATAATTAATAGCCAGCAACCAAAAAAAGTCCAGGACCAGAAGGATTCACAGCCGAATTCCACCAGAGGTACAAAGAGGAGCTGGTTCCATTCTTTCTGAAACTATTCTAATGAATAGAAAAAGAGGGAATCCTCCCTAATTAATTTTATGAGGCCAACATCATCCTGATACCAAAGCCTGGCAGAGACACAACAACAAAAAAAGAGAATTTTAAACCAATATCCCTGATGAACATTGATGCAAAAATCCTCAATAAAATACTGGCAAACCAAATCCAGCAGCACATCAAAAACCTTACCCACCATGATCAAGTGGGCTTCATCCTGGGATGCAAGGCTGGTTCAACATACACAAATCAGTAAACGTAATCCAGCATATAAACAGAGCAAAAGACAAAAACCACATGATTATCTCAATAGATGCAGAAAAGGCCTTTGACAAAATTCAGCAGCCCTTCATGCTAAAAACTCTCAATAAACTAGGTATTGATGGAACATATCTCAAAATAATAAGAGCTATTTATGACAACCCCACAGCCAATATCATACTGAATGTGCAAAAATTGGAAGCATTCCCTTTGAAAACTGGCACAAGACAGGGATGCTGTCTCTCACCACTCCTATTCAACATAGTGTTGGAAGTTCTGGCTAGGGCAATCAGGCAAGAGAAAGAAATAAAGGGTATTCAATTAGGAAAGAGGAAGTCAGATTTTCCCTGTTTGCAGGTGACATGATTGTATATTTAGAAAACCCCATCATCTGAGCCCAAAATCTCCTTAAGCTGATAAGCAACTTCAGCAAAGTCTCAGGATACAAAATCAGTGTGCAAAAATTATAAGCATTCCTATACACCAATAACAGACAAACAGAGAGCCAAATCATGAGTGAACTCCCATTCACAATTGCTTCAAAGAGAATCAAATACCTAGGAATCCAACTTACAAGGGATGTGAAGGACCTCTTCAAGGAGAACTACAAATCACTGTTCAGCGAAATAAAAGAGGACACAAACAATTGGAATAATATTCCATGCTCATGGATAGGAAGAATCAATATTGTGTAAATGGCCATATTGCCCAAGGTAATTTATAGATTCAGTGCCATCCCATCAAACTACCAATGACTTTCTTCACAGAATTGGAAAAAACTACTTTAAAGTTCATATGGAAGCAAAAAAGAGCCTGCGTACCCAAGACAATCCTAAGCCAAAAGAACAAAGCTGGAGGCATCACGTTACCTGACTTCAAAGAATACTGCAAGGCTACAGTAACCAAAACAGCATGGTACTGGTACCAAAACAGAGATATAGACCAATGGAACAGAACAGAGCCCTCAGAAATAATACCACACATCTACAACCATCTGATCTTTGACAAACCTGAGAAAAACAAGAAATGGGGAAAGGATTCCCTATTTAATAAATAGTGCTGGGAAAATTGACTAGCCGTATGTAGAAAGCTGGAACTGGATCCCTTCCTTACACCTTATACAAAAATTAATTCAAAATGGATTGAAGACTTAAATTAATGTTAGGCCTAAAACCATAAAAACCCTAGAAGAAAACCTAGGCAATACCATTCAGGCCATAGGCATGGGGAAGGACTTCATGACTAAAACACCAAAAGCAATGGCAGCAAAAGCCAAACTTGACAAATGGTATCTAATTAAACTAAGGAGCTTCTGCACAGCGAAAGAAACTACCATCAGAGTGAACAGGCAACCCACAGAATGGGAGAAAATTTTTACAATCTACCCATCTGACAAAGGGCTAATATCCAGAATCTACAAAGAACTTAAACAAATTTACAAGAAAAAATCAAGCAACCCCATCAAAAAGTGTGCAAAGGGGGGGGCGGAGCAAGATGGCCGAATAGGAGCACCTCCAGTCTTCAACTCCCAGTGCCAGCGACACAGAAGACCGGTGATTTCGGCATTTTCAACTGAGGTACTGGGTTCATCTCACTGGGGAGTGCCGGACGATCGGTACTGGTCAGCTGCTGCAGCCCGACCAGCGAGAGCTGAAGCAGGGCGAGGCATTGCCTCACCTGAGAAGCGCAAGGGGGAAGGGAATCCCTTTTCCTAGCCAGGGGAACTGAGACAGACAACACCTGGAGAATCGGGTAACTCCCACCCCAATACTGCGCTTTGAGCAAACAGGCACACCAGGAGATCATATCCCACACCTGGCCGGGAGGGTCCCACACCCACGGAGCCTCCCTCATTGCTATCACAGCAGTCTGTGATCTACCGGCAAGGCAGCAGCGAGGCTGGGGGAGGGGCGCCCGCCATTGCTGAGGCTTAAGTAGGTAAACAAAGCTGCTGCGAAGCTCGAACTGGGTGGAGCTCACAGCAGCTCAAGGAAACCTGCCTGTCTCTGTAGACTCCACCTCTGGGGGCAGGGCACAGAAAACAATAACAAAGCAGCAGACACCTCTGCAGACGCAAACGACTCTGTCTGACAGCTTTGAAGAGAGCAGTGGATCTCCCAACACGGAGGTTGAGATCTGAGAAGGGACAGACTCCCTGCTCAAGCGGGTCCCTGACCCCTGAGTAGCCTAACTGGGAGACATCCCCCGCTAGGGGCAGTCTGACACCCCACACCTCACAGGGTGGAGTACACCCCTGAGAGGAAGCTTCCAAAGCAAGAATCAGACAGGTACACTTGCTGTTCAGAAATATTCTATCTTCTGCAGTCTCTGCTGCTGATACCCAGGCAAACAGGGTCTGGAGTGGACCTCAAGCAATCTCCAACAGACCTACAGCTGAGGGTCCTGACTGTTAGAAGGAAAACTATCAAACAGGAAGGACACCTACACCAAAACCCCATCAGTACATCACCATCATCAAAGACCAGAGGCAGATAAAACCACAAAGATGGGGAAAAAGCAGGGCAGAAAAGCTGGAAATTCAAAAAACAAGAGTGCATCTCCCCCGGCAAAGGAGCGCAGCTCATCGCCAGCAACGGATCAAAGCTGGACGGAGAATGACTTTGACGAGATGAGAGAAGAAGGCTTCAGTCCATCAAATTTCTCAGAGCTAAAGGAGGAATTACGTACCCAGCGCAAAGAAACTAAAAATCTTGAAAAAAAAGGGGAAGAATTGATGGCTAGAGTAATTAATGCAGAGAAGGTCCTAAACGAAATGAAAGAGATGAAAACCATGACACGAGAAATACGTGACAAATGCACAAGCTTCAGTAACCGACTCGATCAACTGGAAGAAAGAGTATCAGCGATTGAGGATCAAATGAATGAAATGAAGCGAGAAGAGAAACCAAAAGAAAAAAGAAGAAAAAGAAATGAACAAAGCCTGCAAGAAGTATGGGATTATGTAAAAAGACCAAATCTACGTCTGATTGGGGTGCCTGAAAGTGAGGGGGAAAATGGAACCCAGTTGGAAAACACTCTTCAGGATATCATCCAGGAGAACTTCCCCAACCTAGTAGGGCAGGCCAATATTCAAATCCAGGAAATACAGAGAACGCCACAAAGATACTCCTCGAGAAGAGCAACTCCAAGACACATAATTGCCAGATTCACCAAAGTTGAAATGAAGGAAAAAATCTTAAGGGCAGCCAGAGAGAAAGGTCGGGTTACCCACAAAGGGAAGCCCATCAGACTCACAGCAGATCTCTCGGCAGAAACTCTCCAAGCCAGAAGAGAGTGGGGGCCAATATTCAACATTCTTAAAGAAAAGAATTTTAAACCCAGAATTTCATATCCAGCCAAACTAAGTTTCATAAGTGAAGGAGAAATAAAATCCTTTACAGATAAGCAAATGCTTAGAGATTTTGTCACCACTAGGCCTGCCTTACAAGAGACCCTGAAGGAAGCACTAAACATGGAAAGGAACAACCGGTACCAGCCATCTCAAAAACATGCCAAAATGTAAAGACCATCGAGGCTAGGAAGAAACTATATCAACTAATGAGCAAAATAACCAGTTAATATCATAATGGCAGGATCAAGTTCACACATAACAATCTTAACCTTAAATGTAAATGGACTAAATGCTCCAATTAAGAGACACAGACTGGCAAACTGGATAAAGAGTCAAGACCCATCAGTCTGCTGTATTCAGGAGACCCATCTCACACGCAGAGACATACGTAGGCTCAAAATAAAGGGATGGAGGAAGATTTACCAAGCAAATGGAGAACAAAAAAAAGCGGGGGTTGCAATACTAGTCTCTGATAAAACAGACTTTAAACCATCAAAGATCAAAAGAGACAAAGAAGGCCATTACATAATGGTCAAGGGATCAATTCAACAGGAAGAGCTAACTATCCTAAATATATATGCACCCAATACAGGAGCACCCAGATTCATAAAGCAAGTCCTTAGAGACTTACAAAGAGACTTAGACTCCCATACAATAATAATGGGAGACTTCAACACTCCACTGTCAACATTAGACAGATCAACGAGACAGAAAGTTAACAAGGATATCCAGGAATTGAACTCATCTCTGCAGCAAGCAGACCTAATAGACATCTATAGAACTCTCCACCCCAAATCAACAGAATATACATTCTTCTCAGCACCACATCGTACTTATTCCAAAATTGACCACGTAATTGGAAGTAAAGCACTCCTCAGCAAATGTACAAGAACAGAAGTTATAACAAACTGTCTCTCAGACCACAGTGCAATCAAACTAGAACTCAGGACTAAGAAACTCAATCAAAACCGCTCAACTACATGGAAACTGAACAACCTGCTCCTGAATGACTACTGGGTACATCACGAAATGAAGGCAGAAATAAAGATGTTCTTTGAAACCAATGAGAACAAAGATACAACATACCAGAATCTCTGGGACACATTTAAAGCAGTGTGTAGAGGGAAATTTATAGCACTAAATGCCCACAAGAGGAAGCAGGAAAGATCTAAAATTGACACTCTAACATCGCAATTAAAAGAACTAGAGAAGCAAGAACAAACACATTCGAAAGCTAGCAGAAGGCTAGAAATAACTAAGATCAGAGCAGAACTGAAGGAGATAGAGACACAAAAAACCCTCCAAAAAATCAATGAATCCAGGAGTTGGTTTTTTGAAAAGATCAACAAAATTGACAGACCACTAGCAAGACTAATAAAGAAGAAAAGAGAGAAGAATCAAATCGACGCAATTAAAAATGATAAAGGGGATATCACCACCGACCCCACAGAAATACAAACTACCATCAGAGAATACTATAAACACCTCTACGCAAATAAACTGGAAAATCTAGAAGAAATGGATAATTTCCTGGACACTTACACTCTTCCAAGACTAAACCAGGAAGAAGTTGAATCCCTGAATAGACCAATAGCAGGCTCTGAAATTGAGGCAACAATTAATAGCCTACCAACCAAAAAAAGTCCAGGACCAGATGGATTCACAGCTGAATTCTACCAGAGGTACAAGGAGGAGTTGGTACCATTCCTTCTGAAACTATTCCAATCAATAGAAAAAGAGGGAATCCTCCCTAACTCATTTTATGAGGCCAACATCATCCTGATACCAAAGCCTGGCAGAGATACAACAAAAAAAGAGAATTTTAGACCAATATCCCTGATGAACATCGATGCAAAAATCCTCAATAAAATACTGGCAAACCGGATTCAGCAACACATCAAAAAGCTTATCCACCATGATCAAGTGGGCTTCATCCCTGGGATGCAAGGCTGGTTCAACATTCGCAAATCAATAAACATAATCCAGCATATAAACAGAACCAAAGACAAGAACCACATGATTATTTCAATAGATGCAGAAAAGGCTTTTGACAAAATTCAACAGCCCTTCATGCTAAAAACGCTCAATAAATTCGGTATTGATGGAACGCACCTCAAAATAATAAGAGCTATTTATGACAAACCCACAGCCAATATCATACTGAATGGGCAAAAACTGGAAAAATTCCCTTTGAAAACTGGCACAAGACAGGGATGCCCTCTCTCACCACTCCTATTCAACATAGTGTTGGAAGTTCTGGCTAGGGCAATCAGGCAAGAGAAAGAAATCAAGGGTATTCAGTTAGGAAAAGAAGAAGCCAAATTGTCCCTGTTTGCAGATGACATGATTGTATATTTAGAAAACCCCATTGTCTCGGCCCAAAATCTCCTTAAGCTGATAAGCAACTTCAGCAAAGTCTCAGGATACAAAATTAATGTGCAAAAATCACAAGCATTCTTATACACTAGTAACAGACAAACAGAGAGCCAAATCATGAATGAACTTCCATTCACAATTGCTTCAAAGAGAATCAAATACCTAGGAATCCAACTTACAAGGGATGTAAAGGACCTCTTCAAGGAGAACTACAAACCACTGCTCACTGAAATAAAAGAGGACACAAACAAATGGAAGAACATACCATGCTCATGGATAGGAAGAATCAATATTGTGAAAATGGCCATACTGCCCAAGGTAATTTATAGATTCAATGCCATCCCCATCAAGCTACCAATGAGTTTCTTCACAGAATTGGAAAAAACTGCTTTAAAGTTCATATGGAACCAAAAAAGAGCCCGCATCTCCAAGACAATCCTAAGTCAAAAGAAGAAAGCTGGAGGCATCACGCTACTTGACTTCAAACTATACTACAAGGCTACAGTAACCAAAACAGCATGGTACTGGTACCAAAACAGAGATATAGACCAATGGAACAGAACAGAGTCCTCAGAAATAATACCACACATCTACAGCCATCTGATCTTTGACAAACCTGAGAAAAACAAGAAATGGGGAAAGGATTCCCTATTTAATAAATGGTGCTGGGAAAATTGGCTAGCCATAAGTAGAAAGCTGAAACTGGATCCTTTCCTTACTCCTTATACGAAAATTAATTCAAGATGGATTAGAGACTTAAATGTTAGACCTAATACCATAAAAATCCTAGAGGAAAACCTAGGTAGTACCATTCAGGACATAGGCATGGGCAAAGACTTCATGTCTAAAACACCAAAAGCAACGGCAGCAAAAGCCAAAATTGACAAATGGGATCTCATTAAACTAAAGAGCTTCTGCACAGCAAAAGAAACTACCATCAGAGTGAACAGGCAACCTACAGAATGGGAGAACATTTTTGCAGTCTACTCATCTGACAAAGGGCTAATATCCAGAACCTACAAAGAACTCCAACAAATTTACAAGAAAAAAACAAACAACCCCAGCAAAAAGTGGGCAAAGGATATGAATAGACATTTCTCAAAAGAAGACATTCATACAGCCAACAAACACATGAAAAAATGCTCATCATCACTGGCCATCAGAGAAATGCAAATCAAAACCACAATGAGATACCATCTCACACCAGTTAGAATGGCGATCATTAAAAAGTCAGGAAACAACAGGTGCTGGAGAGGATGTGGAGAAATAGGAACACTTTTACACTGTTGGTGGGATTGTAAACTAGTTCAACCATTATGGAAAACAGTATGGCGATTCCTCAAGGATCTAGAACTAGATGTACCATATGACCCAGCCATCCCATTACTGGGTATATACCCAAAGGATTATAAATTATGCTGCTATAAAGACACATGCACACGTATGTTTATTGCAGCACTATTCACAATAGCAAAGACTTGGAATCAACCCAAATGTCCATCAGTGACAGATTGGATTAAGAAAATGTGGCACATATACACCATGGAATACTATGCAGCCATAAAAAAGGATGAGTTTGTGTCCTTTGTAGGGACATGGATGCAGCTGGAATCCATCATTCTTAGCAAACTATCACAAGAACAGAAAACCAAACACCGCATGTTCTCACTCATAGGTGGGAACTGAACAATGAGATCACTTGGACTTGGGAAGGGGAACATCACACACCGGGGCCTATCTTGGGGAGGGGGGAAAGGGGAGGGATTGCATTGGGAGTTATACCTGATGTAAATGACGAGTTGATGGGTGCAGCACACCAACATGGCACAAGTATACATATGTAACAAACCTGCACGTTATGCACATGTACCCTACAACTTAAAGTATAATAATAATAAATAAATTTTAAAAAAAAATGTT